>NW_027278402.1:0-219715 GCF_030028105.1 Mobula birostris | reverse complement strand
CAGCCTGATCTCACCTTCGGACTCACGTTGATCTCACCCTGACCTCGCCCTGGGGCTCACGCTGAGCTCACCCTGGGGCTCACCCTGATCTCACCCTCGGGCTCACGCTGATCTCACCCTGATCTCACCCTCGGGCTCACGCTGACCTCACCCTGGGGCTCTTCCTGATCTCACCTTGGGGCTCCCGCTGACCTCACCCTGGGGCTCACGCTGATCTCACCCTGGGCCTCACGCTGATCTCACCCTGGGCCTCACGCTAATCTCACTCTCGGGCTCATGCTGATCTCATCTTGGGCTTCACGCTGATCTCACCCTTGGGCTCACCCAGATCTCACCCTCGGGCACAGCTTGATCTCACCCTGGGGCTCACCCTGATCTCAGCCTCGGGCTTAGCCTGATCTCACCCTGGGGCTCACTCTGATCTCACCCTGGGGCTCACGCTGATCTCACCCTGGGGCTCACGCTGATCTCACTCTCGGGCTCACGCTGATCTCATCTTGGGCTCACCCAGATCTCACCCCCGGGCACAGTCTGATCTCACCCTGGGACTCACCCTGATCTCACCCTGGGGCTCACTCTGTTCTCACCCTGGGGCTCACGCTGATCTCACTCTGATCTCACACTGATCTCACCCTTGGGCTGACCCTGATCTCACCCTGGGGCTCACGCTGATCTCGCCATAGGGATCACCCTGATCTCACCCTCGGGCTGAACCTGATCTCACACTGGGGCTCACGATAATCTCGCCCTGGGGCTCACCCTGATCTCACCCTCGGGCACAGCCTGATCTCACCCTGGGGCTCACCCTGATCTCACCCTGGGGCTCACGCTGATCTCACTCTGATCTCACACTGATCTCACCCTCGGGCTGACCCTGATCTCACCCTCAGGCTGACCCTGTTCTCACCCTGGGGCTCACGCTGATCTCACCCTGGGGCTCACCCTGATCTCACCATCGGGCTCAGCCTGATCTCACCCTGGGGCTCACGCTGATCTCACTCTGATCTCACAATACTCTCACCCTCGGGCTCACCCTGATTTCACCCTGATCTCACCCTGGGGCTCACCCTGATCTCACCCTCGGGCTCAGCCTGATCTCACCCTGGGGCTCACGCTGATCTCACTCTGATCTCACAATAATCTCACCCTCGGGCTCACCCTGATCTCACCCTGATCTCACCCTGATCTCACCCCTGGGGCTCAGCCTGATCTCACCCTCGGGCTCACGCTGATCTCACCCTCGGGCTCACCCTGATACCACTCTCGGGCTCACCCTGATCTCACCCTGGGGCTCACGCTGAACTCACCCTGGGGCTCACCCTGATCTCACCCTTGGGCTCACCCAGATCTCACCCTCGAGCACAGCCTGATCTCACCCTGGGGCTCACCCTGATCTCAGCCTCGGGCTTAGCCTGATCTCACCCTGGAGCTCACACTGATCTCACCCTGGAGCTCAGGCTGATCTCACCCTAGGGCTCACCCTGATCTCACCCTCGGGCTCACACTGATCTCACCCTCGGGCTCACAGTGATCTCACCCTCGGGCTCACCCAGATCACACCCTGGGGCTCACCCTGATCTCACCTCGGGCTCACCCTGATCACACCCTGGGGCTCACGCTGATCTCACCCTGAGGCTCACCCTGATCTCACCCTGAGGCTCACCCTGATCTCGCCCTGATCTCACCCTGGGACTCACCCTGATCTCACCCTCGGGCTCAGCCTGATCTCACCCTCGGGGTCACACTGATCTCACACTGGGGCTCACACTGCTCTCACCCTCGGGCTCAGCCTGATCTCACCCTCGGGCTCACACTGATCTCACCCTGGGGCTCACCCTGATCTCACCCCTGGGCTCACCCAGGTCTCACCCTCGAGCACAGTCTGATCTCACCCTGGGACTCACCCTGATCTCACCATAGGGATCACCCTGATCTCACCCTCGGGCTGACCCTGATCCCACCCCGTGGCTCACCCTGATCTCACCCTCGGGGCTCAGTCTGATCTCACCCTGGGGCTCACGCTGATCTCACTCTGATCTGACAATAATCTCCCCCTCGGGCTCACCCTGATCTCACCCTGGGGCTCAGCCTGATCTCACCCTCGGGCTCACGTTGATCTCACCCTGACCTCGCCCTGGGGCTCACGCTGAGCTCACCCTGATCTCACCCTGAGCTCACCCTGATCTCACCCTGATCTCACCCTCGGGCTCACGCTGATTTCGCCCTGGGCTCACCCAGATCTCACCCTCGGGCACAGTCTGATCTCACCCTGGGACTCACCCTGATCTCACCCTGGGACTCACCCTGATCTCACCCTGGGGCTCACTCTGTTCTCACCCTGGGCTCACGCTGATTTCACCCTGGGCTCACCCTGATCTCACCCTCGGGCGCAGCCTGATCTCACCCTGGGGCTCACCCTGATCTCACCCTGGGGCTCACGCTGATCTCACTCTCGGGCTCACGCTGATCTCATCTTGGGCTCACCCAGATCTCACCCTCGGGCACAGTCTGATCTCACCCTGGGACTCACCCTGATCTCACCCTGGGGCTCACTCTGTTCTCACCCTGAGGCTCATGCTGATCTCACTCTGATCTCACTCTGATCTCACACTGATCTCAGCCTTGGGCTGACCCTGATCTCACCCTGGGGCTCACGCTGATCTCACCATAGGGATCACCCTGATCTCACCCTCGGGCTGAACCTGATCTCACACTGGGGCTCACGATAATCTCGCCCTGGGGCTCACCCTGATCTCACCCTCGGGCACAGCCTGATCTCACCCTGGGGCTCACCCTGATCTCACCCTGGGGCTCACGCTGATCTCACTCTGATCTCACACTGATCTCACCCTCGGGCTGACCCTGATCTCACCCTCAGGCTGACCTTGTTCTCACCCTGGGGCTCACGCTGATCTCACCCTGGGGCTCACCCTGATCTCACCATCGGGCTCAGCCTGATCTCACCCTGGGGCTCACCCTGATCTCACCATCGGGCTCAGCCTGATCTCACCCTGGGGCTCACGCTGATCTCACTCTGATCTCACAATACTCTCACCCTCGGGCTCACTCTGATTTCACCCTGATCTCACCCTGGGGCTCAGCCTGATCTCACCCTCGTGTTCACGCTGATCTCACCCTCGGGCTCACGTTGATCTCACCCTCGGGCTCACCCTGATACCACTCTCGGGCTCACCCTGATCTCACCCTGGGGCTCACGCTGAACTCACCCTGGGACTCACAGTGATCTCACCCTCGGGCTCACCCTGATCACACCCTGATCTCACCCTCGGGCACACGCTGATCTCACACTGATCTCACCCTCGGGCTCACTCTGATCTCACCCTGATCTCACCCTCGGGCTCACGCTGACCTCACCCTGGGGCTCACCCTGATCTCAGCCTCGGGCTTAGCCTGGTCTCACCCTGGGGCTCACTCTGATCTCACCCTGGGGCTCACGCTGATTTCGCCCTGGGCTCACCCTGATCTCACCCTCGGGCGCAGCCTGATCTCACCCTGGGGCTCACCCTGATCTCAGCCTCGGACTTAGCCTGATCTCACCCTGGGGCTCACGCTGATCTCACCCTGGGGCTCACTCTGATCTCACCCTGGGGCTCACGCTGATCTCACTCTCGGGCTCACGCTGATCTCATCTTGGGCTCACCCAGATCTCATCCTCGGGCACAGTCTGATCTCACCCTGGGACTCACCCTGATCTCACCCTGCGGCTCACTCTGTTCTCACCCTGAGGCTCACGCTGATCTCACTCTGATCTCACACTGATCTCACCCTTGGGCTGACCCTGATCTCACCCTGGGGCTCACGCTGATCTCACCATAGGGATCACCCTGATCTCACCCTCGGGCTGAACCTGATCTCACACTGGGGCTCACGATAATCTCGCCCTGGGGCTCACCCTGATCTCACCCTCGGGCACAGCCTGATCTCACCCTGGGGCTCACCCTGATCTCACCCTGGGGCTCACGCTGATCTCACTCTGATCTCACACTGATCTCACCCTCGGGCTGACCCTGATCTCACCCTCAGGGTGACCTTGTTCTCACCCTGGGGCTCACGCTGATCTCACCCTGGGGCTCACCCTGATCTCACCATCGGGCTCAGCCTGATCTCACCCTGGGGCTCACCCTGATCTCACCATCGGGCTCAGCCTGATCTCACCCTGGGGCTCACGCTGATCTCACTCTAATCTCACAATACTCTCACCCTCGGGCTCACTCTGATTTCACCCTGATCTCACCCTGGGGCTCAGCCTGATCTCACCCTCGGGTTCACGCTGATCTCACCCTCGGGCTCACGTTGATCTCACCCTCGGGCTCACCCTGATACCACTCTCGGGCTCACCCTGATCTCACCCTGGGGCTCACGCTGAACTCACCCCGGGACTCACCCTGATCTCACCCTTGGGCTCACCCAGATCTCACCCTCGAGCACAGCCTGATCTCACCCTGGGGCTCACCCTGATCTCAGCCTCGGGCTTAGCCTGATCTCACCCTGGGGCTCACACTGATCTCACCCTGGGGCTCTGCCTGATCTCACCCTCGGGCTCACGCTGATCTCACCCTGGGGCTCACCCTGATCTCACCCCTGGGCTCACCCAGGTCTCACCCTCGAGCACAGCCTGATCTCACCCTGGGGCTCACCCTGATCTCAGCCTCGGGCTTAGCCTGATCTCACCCTGGGGCTCTGCCTGATCTCACCCTCGGGCTCACGCTGATCTCACCCTGGGGCTCACCCTGATCTCACCCCTGGGCTCACCCAGGTCTCACCCTCGAGCACAGCCTGATCTCACCCTGGGGCTCACCCTGATCTCAGCCTCGGGCTTAGCCTGATCTCACCCTGGGGCTCACGCTGATCTCACTCTCGGGCTCACGCTGATCTCATCTTGGGCTCACCCAGATCTCACTCTCGGGCACAGTCTGATCTCACCCTGGGACTCACCCTGATCTCACCCTGGGACTCACCGTGATCTCACCCTGGGGCTCACTCTTTTCTCACCCTGGGGCTCACGCTGATTTCACCCTGGGCTCACCCTGATCTCACCCTCGGGCGCAGCCTGATCTCACCCTGGAGCTCACCCTGATCTCAGCCTCGGACTTAGCCTGATCTCCCCCTGGGGCTCACGCTGATCTCACCCTGGGGCTCACTCTGATCTCACCCTGGGGCTCACGCTGATCTCACTCTCGGGCTCACGCTGATCTCATCTTGGGCTCACCCAGATCTCATCCTCGGGCACAGTCTGATCTCACCCTGGGACTCACCCTGATCTCACCCTGGGGCTCACTCTGTTCTCACCCTGAGGCTCACGCTGATCTCACTCTGATCTCACACTGATCTCACCCTTGGGCTGACCCTGATCTCACCCTGGGGCTCACGCTGATCTCACCATAGGGATCACCCTGATCTCACCCTCGGGCTGAACCTGATCTCACACTGGGGCTCACGATAATCTCGCCCTGGGGCTCACCCTGATCTCACCCTGGGGCTCACCCTGATCTCACCATCGGGCTCAGCCTGATCTCACCCTGGGGCTCACCCTGATCTCACCATCGGGCTCAGCCTGATCTCACCCTGGAGCTCAGGCTGATCTCACCCTCGGGCTCACCCTGATCACACCCTGATCTCACCCTCGGGCACACGCTGATCTCACACTGATCTCACCCTCGGGCTCACTCTGATCTCACCCTGATCTCACCCTCGGGCTCACGCTGACCTCACCCTGGGGCTCACCCTGATCTCAGCCTCGGGCTTAGCCTGGTCTCACCCTGGGGCTCACTCTGATCTCACCCTGGGGCTCACGCTGATTTCGCCCTGGGCTCACCCTGATCTCACCCTCGGGCGCAGCCTGATCTCACCCTCGGGCGCAGCCTGATCTCACCCTGGGGCTCACACTGATCTCAGCCTCGGACTTAGCCTGATCTCACCCTGGGGCTCACTCTGATCTCACCCTGGGGCTCACGCTGATCTCACTGTCGGGCTCACGCTGATCTCATCTTGGGCTCACCCAGATCTCACCCTCGGGCACAGTCTGATCTCACCCTGAGACTCACCCTGATCTCACCCTGGGACTCACCCTGATCTCACCCTGGGGCTCACTCTGTTCTCACCCTGGGGCTCACGCTGATTTCACCCTGGGCTCACCCTGATCTCACCCTCGGGCGCAGCCTGATCTCACCCTGGGGCTCACCCTGATCTCAGCCTCGGACTTAGCCTGATCTCCCCCTGGGGCTCACGCTGATCTCACCCTGGGGCTCACTCTGATCTCACCCTGGGGCTCACGCTGATCTCACCCTCGGGCACAGCCTGATCTCACCGTGGGGCTCACCCTGATCTCAGCCTCAGGCTTAGCCTGATCTCACACTGGGGCTCACTCTGATCTCACCCTGGGACTCACGCTGATCTCACTCTGATCTCACACTGATCTCACCCTGAGGCTCACCCTGATCTCACCCTGATCTCACCCTGGGACTCAGCCTGATCTCACCCTCGGGCTCAGCCTGATCTCACCCTTGGGCTGACCCTGATCTCACCCTGGGGCTCACGCTGATCTCACTCTCGGGCTCACGCTGATCTCATCTTGGGCCTCACGCTGATCTCACCCTTGGGCTCACCCAGATCTCACCCTCGGGCACAGTCTGATCTCACCCTGGGACTCACCCTGATCTCACCCTGGGGCTCACTCTGTTCTCACCCTGGGGCTCACGCTGATCTCACTCTGATCTCACACTGATCTCACCCTTGGGCTGACCCTGATCACACCCTGGGGCTCACCCTGATCTCAACTCGGGCTCACCCTGATCACACCCTGGGGTTCACGCTGATCTCGCCCTGATCTCATCCTGGGGCTCACGCTGATCTCACCCTGAGGCTCACCCTGATCTCACCCTGAGGCTCACCCTGATCTCACCCTGAGGCTCACCCTGATCTCGCCCTGATCTCACCCTGGGACTCACCCTGATCTCATCCTCGGGCTCAGCCTGATCTCACCCTCGGGCTGACCCTGATCTCACCATGGGGCTCACGCTGATCTCACCCTAGGGATCACCCTGATCTCACCCTCGGGCTGACCCTGATCTCACACTGGGGCTCACGCTGATCTTGCCCTCGGCTCACCCTGATCTCACCCTCAGGCACAGCCTGATCTCACCCTGGGGCTCAGCCTGATCTCACCTTCGGACTCACGTTGATCTCACCCTGACCTCGCCCTGGGGCTCACGCTGAGCTCACCCTGGGGCTCACCCTGATCTCACCCTCGGGCTCACGCTGATCTCACCCTGATCTCACCCTCGGGCTCACGCTGACCTCACCCTGGGGCTCTTCCTGATCTCACCTTGGGGCTCCCGCTGACCTCACCCTGGGGCTCACGCTGATCTCACCCTGGGCCTCACGCTGATCTCACCCTGGGCCTCACGCTAATCTCACTCTCGGGCTCATGCTGATCTCATCTTGGGCTTCACGCTGATCTCACCCTTGGGCTCACCCAGATCTCACCCTCGGGCACAGCTTGATCTCACCCTGGGGCTCACCCTGATCTCAGCCTCGGGCTTAGCCTGATCTCACCCTGGGGCTCACTCTGATCTCACCCTGGGGCTCACGCTGATCTCACCCTGGGGCTCACGCTGATCTCACTCTCGGGCTCACGCTGATCTCATCTTGGGCTCACCCAGATCTCACCCCCGGGCACAGTCTGATCTCACCCTGGGACTCACCCTGATCTCACCCTGGGGCTCACTCTGTTCTCACCCTGGGGCTCACGCTGATCTCACTCTGATCTCACACTGATCTCACCCTTGGGCTGACCCTGATCTCACCCTGGGGCTCACGCTGATCTCGCCATAGGGATCACCCTGATCTCACCCTCGGGCTGAACCTGATCTCACACTGGGGCTCACGATAATCTCGCCCTGGGGCTCACCCTGATCTCACCCTCGGGCACAGCCTGATCTCACCCTGGGGCTCACCCTGATCTCACCCTGGGGCTCACGCTGATCTCACTCTGATCTCACACTGATCTCACCCTCGGGCTGACCCTGATCTCACCCTCAGGCTGACCCTGTTCTCACCCTGGGGCTCACGCTGATCTCACCCTGGGGCTCACCCTGATCTCACCATCGGGCTCAGCCTGATCTCACCCTGGGGCTCACGCTGATCTCACTCTGATCTCACAATACTCTCACCCTCGGGCTCACCCTGATTTCACCCTGATCTCACCCTGGGGCTCACCCTGATCTCACCCTCGGGCTCAGCCTGATCTCACCCTGGGGCTCACGCTGATCTCACTCTGATCTCACAATAATCTCACCCTCGGGCTCACCCTGATCTCACCCTGATCTCACCCTGATCTCACCCTGGGGCTCAGCCTGATCTCACCCTCGGGCTCACGCTGATCTCACCCTCGGGCTCACCCTGATACCACTCTCGGGCTCACCCTGATCTCACCCTGGGGCTCACGCTGAACTCACCCTGGGGCTCACCCTGTTCTCACCCTTGGGCTCACCCAGATCTCACCCTCGAGCACAGCCTGATCTCACCCTGGGGCTCACCCTGATCTCAGCCTCGGGCTTAGCCTGATCTCACCCTGGAGCTCACACTGATCTCACCCTGGAGCTCAGGCTGATCTCACCCTAGGGCTCACCCTGATCTCACCCTAGGGCTCACACTGATCTCACCCTCGGGCTCACAGTGATCTCACCCTCGGGCTCACCCAGATCACACCCTGGGGCTCACCCTGATCTCACCTCGGGCTCACCCTGATCACACCCTGGGGCTCACGCTGATCTCACCCTGAGGCTCACCCTGATCTCACCCTGAGGCTCACCCTGATCTCGCCCTGATCTCACCCTGGGACTCACCCTGATCTCACCCTCGGGCTCAGCCTGATCTCACCCTCGGGGTCACACTGATCTCACACTGGGGCTCACACTGCTCTCACCCTCGGGCTCAGCCTGATCTCACCCTCGGGCTCACACTGATCTCACCCTGGGGCTCACCCTGATCTCACCCCTGGGCTCACCCAGGTCTCACCCTCGAGCACAGTCTGATCTCACCCTGGGACTCACCCTGATCTCACCATAGGGATCACCCTGATCTCACCCTCGGGCTGACCCTGATCCCACCCCGTGGCTCACCCTGATCTCACCCTCGGGCTCAGTCTGATCTCACCCTGGGGCTCACGCTGATCTCACTCTGATCTGACAATAATCTCCCCCTCGGGCTCACCCTGATCTCACCCTGGGGCTCAGCCTGATCTCACCCTCGGGCTCACGTTGATCTCACCCTGACCTCGCCCTGGGGCTCACGCTGAGCTCACCCTGATCTCACCCTGGGGCTCACCCTGATCTCACCCTCGGGCTCACGCTGATCTCACCCTGATCTCACCCTCGGGCTCACGCTGACCTCACCCTGGGGCTCTTCCTGATCTCACCTTGGGGCTCCCGCTGACCTCACCCTGGGGCTCACGCTGATCTCACCCTGGGCCTCACGCTGATCTCACCCTGGGCCTCACGCTAATCTCACTCTCGGGCTCATGCTGATCTCATCTTGGGCTTCACGCTGATCTCACCCTTGGGCTCACCCAGATCTCACCCTCGGGCACAGCTTGATCTCACCCTGGGGCTCACCCTGATCTCAGCCTCGGGCTTAGCCTGATCTCACCCTGGGGCTCACTCTGATCTCACCCTGGGGCTCACGCTGATCTCACCCTGGGGCTCACGCTGATCTCACTCTCGGGCTCACGCTGATCTCATCTTGGGCTCACCCAGATCTCACCCCCGGGCACAGTCTGATCTCACCCTGGGACTCACCCTGATCTCACCCTGGGGCTCACTCTGTTCTCACCCTGGGGCTCACGCTGATCTCACTCTGATCTCACACTGATCTCACCCTTGGGCTGACCCTGATCTCACCCTGGGGCTCACGCTGATCTCGCCATAGGGATCACCCTGATCTCACCCTCGGGCTGAACCTGATCTCACACTGGGGCTCACGATAATCTCGCCCTGGGGCTCACCCTGATCTCACCCTCGGGCACAGCCTGATCTCACCCTGGGGCTCACCCTGATCTCACCCTGGGGCTCACGCTGATCTCACTCTGATCTCACACTGATCTCACCCTCGGGCTGACCCTGATCTCACCCTCAGGCTGACCCTGTTCTCACCCTGGGGCTCACGCTGATCTCACCCTGGGGCTCACCCTGATCTCACCATCGGGCTCAGCCTGATCTCACCCTGGGGCTCACGCTGATCTCACTCTGATCTCACAATACTCTCACCCTCGGGCTCACCCTGATTTCACCCTGATCTCACCCTGGGGCTCACCCTGATCTCACCCTCGGGCTCAGCCTGATCTCACCCTGGGGCTCACGCTGATCTCACTCTGATCTCACAATAATCTCACCCTCGGGCTCACCCTGATCTCACCCTGATCTCACCCTGATCTCACCCTGGGGCTCAGCCTGATCTCACCCTCGGGCTCACGCTGATCTCACCCTCGGGCTCACCCTGATACCACTCTCGGGCTCACCCTGATCTCACCCTGGGGCTCACGCTGAACTCACCCTGGGGCTCACCCTGATCTCACCCTTGGGCTCACCCAGATCTCACCCTCGAGCACAGCCTGATCTCACCCTGGGGCTCACCCTGATCTCAGCCTCGGGCTTAGCCTGATCTCACCCTGGAGCTCACACTGATCTCACCCTGGAGCTCAGGCTGATCTCACCCTAGGGCTCACCCTGATCTCACCCTCGGGCTCACACTGATCTCACCCTCGGGCTCACAGTGATCTCACCCTCGGGCTCACCCAGATCACACCCTGGGGCTCACCCTGATCTCACCTCGGGCTCACCCTGATCACACCCTGGGGCTCACGCTGATCTCACCCTGAGGCTCACCCTGATCTCACCCTGAGGCTCACCCTGATCTCGCCCTGATCTCACCCTGGGACTCACCCTGATCTCACCCTCGGGCTCAGCCTGATCTCACCCTCGGGGTCACACTGATCTCACACTGGGGCTCACACTGCTCTCACCCTCGGGCTCAGCCTGATCTCACCCTCGGGCTCACACTGATCTCACCCTGGGGCTCACCCTGATCTCACCCCTGGGCTCACCCAGGTCTCACCCTCGAGCACAGTCTGATCTCACCCTGGGACTCACCCTGATCTCACCATAGGGATCACCCTGATCTCACCCTCGGGCTGACCCTGATCCCACCCCGTGGCTCACCCTGATCTCACCCTCGGGCTCAGTCTGATCTTACCCTGGGGCTCACGCTGATCTCACTCTGATCTGACAATAATCTCCCCCTCGGGCTCACCCTGATCTCACCCTGGGGCTCAGCCTGATCTCACCCTCGGGCTCACGTTGATCTCACCCTGACCTCGCCCTGGGGCTCACGCTGAGCTCACCCTGATCTCACCCTGAGCTCACCCTGATCTCACCCTGATCTCACCCTCGGGCTCACGCTGATTTCGCCCTGGGCTCACCCAGATCTCACCCTCGGGCACAGTCTGATCTCACCCTGGGACTCACCCTGATCTCACCCTGGGACTCACCCTGATCTCACCCTGGGGCTCACTCTGTTCTCACCCTGGGGCTCACGCTGATTTCACCCTGGGCTCACCCTGATCTCACCCTCGGGCGCAGCCTGATCTCACCCTGGGGCTCACCCTGATCTCACCCTGGGGCTCACGCTGATCTCACTCTCGGGCTCACGCTGATCTCATCTTGGGCTCACCCAGATCTCACCCTCGGGCACAGTCTGATCTCACCCTGGGACTCACCCTGATCTCACCCTGGGGCTCACTCTGTTCTCACCCTGAGGCTCACGCTGATCTCACTCTGATCTCACTCTGATCTCACACTGATCTCAGCCTTGGGCTGACCCTGATCTCACCCTGGGGCTCACGCTGATCTCACCATAGGGATCACCCTGATCTCACCCTCGGGCTGAACCTGATCTCACACTGGGGCTCACGATAATCTCGCCCTGGGGCTCACCCTGATCTCACCCTCGGGCACAGCCTGATCTCACCCTGGGGCTCACCCTGATCTCACCCTGGGGCTCACGCTGATCTCACTCTGATCTCACACTGATCTCACCCTCGGGCTGACCCTGATCTCACCCTCAGGCTGACCTTGTTCTCACCCTGGGGCTCACGCTGATCTCACCCTGGGGCTCACCCTGATCTCACCATCGGGCTCAGCCTGATCTCACCCTGGGGCTCACCCTGATCTCACCATCGGGCTCAGCCTGATCTCACCCTGGGGCTCACGCTGATTTCACTCTGATCTCACAATACTCTCACCCTCGGGCTCACTCTGATTTCACCCTGATCTCACCCTGGGGCTCAGCCTGATCTCACCCTCGTGTTCACGCTGATCTCACCCTCGGGCTCACGTTGATCTCACCCTCGGGCTCACCCTGATACCACTCTCGGGCTCACCCTGATCTCACCCTGGGGCTCACGCTGAACTCACCCTGGGACTCACAGTGATCTCACCCTCGGGCTCACCCTGATCACACCCTGATCTCACCCTCGGGCACACGCTGATCTCACACTGATCTCACCCTCGGGCTCACTCTGATCTCACCCTGATCTCACCCTCGGGCTCACGCTGACCTCACCCTGGGGCTCACCCTGATCTCAGCCTCGGGCTTAGCCTGGTCTCACCCTGGGGCTCACTCTGATCTCACCCTGGGGCTCACGCTGATTTCGCCCTGGGCTCACCCTGATCTCACCCTCGGGCGCAGCCTGATCTCACCCTGGGGCTCACCCTGATCTCAGCCTCGGACTTAGCCTGATCTCACCCTGGGGCTCACGCTGATCTCACCCTGGGGCTCACTCTGATCTCACCCTGGGGCTCACGCTGATCTCACTCTCGGGCTCACGCTGATCTCATCTTGGGCTCACCCAGATCTCATCCTCGGGCACAGTCTGATCTCACCCTGGGACTCACCCTGATCTCACCCTGCGGCTCACTCTGTTCTCACCCTGAGGCTCACGCTGATCTCACTCTGATCTCACACTGATCTCACCCTTGGGCTGACCCTGATCTCACCCTGGGGCTCACGCTGATCTCACCATAGGGATCACCCTGATCTCACCCTCGGGCTGAACCTGATCTCACACTGGGGCTCACGATAATCTCGCCCTGGGGCTCACCCTGATCTCACCCTCGGGCACAGCCTGATCTCACCCTGGGGCTCACCCTGATCTCACCCTGGGGCTCACGCTGATCTCACTCTGATCTCACACTGATCTCACCCTCGGGCTGACCCTGATCTCACCCTCAGGGTGACCTTGTTCTCACCCTGGGGCTCACGCTGATCTCACCCTGGGGCTCACCCTGATCTCACCATCGGGCTCAGCCTGATCTCACCCTGGGGCTCACCCTGATCTCACCATCGGGCTCAGCCTGATCTCACCCTGGGGCTCACGCTGATCTCACTCTAATCTCACAATACTCTCACCCTCGGGCTCACTCTGATTTCACCCTGATCTCACCCTGGGGCTCAGCCTGATCTCACCCTCGGGTTCACGCTGATCTCACCCTCGGGCTCACGTTGATCTCACCCTCGGGCTCACCCTGATACCACTCTCGGGCTCACCCTGATCTCACCCTGGGGCTCACGCTGAACTCACCCCGGGACTCACCCTGATCTCACCCTTGGGCTCACCCAGATCTCACCCTCGAGCACAGCCTGATCTCACCCTGGGGCTCACCCTGATCTCAGCCTCGGGCTTAGCCTGATCTCACCCTGGGGCTCACACTGATCTCACCCTGGGGCTCTGCCTGATCTCACCCTCGGGCTCACGCTGATCTCACCCTGGGGCTCACCCTGATCTCACCCCTGGGCTCACCCAGGTCTCACCCTCGAGCACAGCCTGATCTCACCCTGGGGCTCACCCTGATCTCAGCCTCGGGCTTAGCCTGATCTCACCCTGGGGCTCTGCCTGATCTCACCCTCGGGCTCACGCTGATCTCACCCTGGGGCTCACCCTGATCTCACCCCTGGGCTCACCCAGGTCTCACCCTCGAGCACAGCCTGATCTCACCCTGGGGCTCACCCTGATCTCAGCCTCGGGCTTAGCCTGATCTCACCCTGGGGCTCACGCTGATCTCACTCTCGGGCTCACGCTGATCTCATCTTGGGCTCACCCAGATCTCACTCTCGGGCACAGTCTGATCTCACCCTGGGACTCACCCTGATCTCACCCTGGGACTCACCGTGATCTCACCCTGGGGCTCACTCTTTTCTCACCCTGGGGCTCACGCTGATTTCACCCTGGGCTCACCCTGATCTCACCCTCGGGCGCAGCCTGATCTCACCCTGGAGCTCACCCTGATCTCAGCCTCGGACTTAGCCTGATCTCCCCCTGGGGCTCACGCTGATCTCACCCTGGGGCTCACTCTGATCTCACCCTGGGGCTCACGCTGATCTCACTCTCGGGCTCACGCTGATCTCATCTTGGGCTCACCCAGATCTCATCCTCGGGCACAGTCTGATCTCACCCTTGGACTCACCCTGATCTCACCCTGGGGCTCACTCTGTTCTCACCCTGAGGCTCACGCTGATCTCACTCTGATCTCACACTGATCTCACCCTTGGGCTGACCCTGATCTCACCCTGGGGCTCACGCTGATCTCACCATAGGGATCACCCTGATCTCACCCTCGGGCTGAACCTGATCTCACACTGGGGCTCACGATAATCTCGCCCTGGGGCTCACCCTGATCTCACCCTCGGGCACAGCCTGATCTCACCCTGGGGCTCACCCTGATCTCACCCTGGGGCTCACGCTGATCTCACTCTGATCTCACACTGATCTCACCCTCGGGCTGACCCTGATCTCACCCTCAGGCTGACCTTGTTCTCACCCTGGGGCTCACGCTGATCTCACCCTGGGGCTCACCCTGATCTCACCATCGGGCTCAGCCTGATCTCACCCTGGGGCTCACCCTGATCTCACCATCGGGCTCAGCCTGATCTCACCCTGGAGCTCAGGCTGATCTCACCCTCGGGCTCACCCTGATCACACCCTGATCTCACCCTCGGGCACACGCTGATCTCACACTGATCTCACCCTCGGGCTCACTCTGATCTCACCCTGATCTCACCCTCGGGCTCACGCTGACCTCACCCTGGGGCTCACCCTGATCTCAGCCTCGGGCTTAGCCTGGTCTCACCCTGGGGCTCACTCTGATCTCACCCTGGGGCTCACGCTGATTTCGCCCTGGGCTCACCCTGATCTCACCCTCGGGCGCAGCCTGATCTCACCCTCGGGCGCAGCCTGATCTCACCCTGGGGCTCACACTGATCTCAGCCTCGGACTTAGCCTGATCTCACCCTGGGGCTCACTCTGATCTCACCCTGGGGCTCACGCTGATCTCACTGTCGGGCTCACGCTGATCTCATCTTGGGCTCACCCAGATCTCACCCTCGGGCACAGTCTGATCTCACCCTGAGACTCACCCTGATCTCACCCTGGGACTCACCCTGATCTCACCCTGGGGCTCACTCTGTTCTCACCCTGGGGCTCACGCTGATTTCACCCTGGGCTCACCCTGATCTCACCCTCGGGCGCAGCCTGATCTCACCCTGGGGCTCACCCTGATCTCAGCCTCGGACTTAGCCTGATCTCCCCCTGGGGCTCACGCTGATCTCACCCTGGGGCTCACTCTGATCTCACCCTGGGGCTCACGCTGATCTCACTCTCGGGCTCACGCTGATCTCATCTTGGGCTCACCCAGATCTCATCCTCGGGCACAGTCTGATCTCACCCTGGGACTCACCCTGATCTCACCCTTGGGCTGACCCTGATCTCACCCTGGGGCTCACGCTGATCTCACCATAGGGATCACCCTGATCTCACCCTCGGGCTGAACCTGATCTCACACTGGGGCTCACGATAATCTCGCCCTGGGGCTCACCCTGATCTCACCCTCGGGCACAGCCTGATCTCACCCTGGGGCTCACCCTGATCTCACCCTGGGGCTCACGCTGATCTCACTCTGATCTCACACTGATCTCACCCTCGGGCTGACCCTGATCTCACCCTCAGGGTGACCTTGTTCTCACCCTGGGGCTCACGCTGATCTCACCCTGGGGCTCACCCTGATCTCACCATCGGGCTCAGCCTGATCTCACCCTGGGGCTCACCCTGATCTCACCATCGGGCTCAGCCTGATCTCACCCTGGGGCGCACGCTGATCTCACTCTCATCTCACAATACTCTCACCCTCGGGCTCACTCTGATTTCACCCTGATCTCACCCTTGGGCTCAGTCTGATCTCACCATCGGGCTCAGCCTGATCTCACCCTGGGGCTCACCCTGATCTCACCATCGGGCTCAGTCTGATCTCACCCTCGGGTTCACGCTGATCTCACCCTCGGGCTCACGTTGATCTCACCCTCGGGCTCACCCTGATACCACTCTCGGGCTCACCCTGATCTCACCCTGGGGCTCACGCTGAACTCACCCCGGGACTCACCCTGATCTCACCCTTGGGCTCACCCAGATCTCACCCTCGAGCACAGCCTGATCTCACCCTGGGGCTCACCCTGATCTCAGCCTCGGGCTTAGCCTGATCTCACCCTGGGGCTCACACTGATCTCACCCTGGGGCTCTGCCTGATCTCACCCTCGTGCTCACGCTGATCTCACCCTGGGGCTCACCCTGATCTCACCCCTGGGCTCACCCAGGTCTCACCCTCGAGCACAGCCTGATCTCACCCTGGGGCTCACCCTGATCTCAGCCTCGGGCTTGGCCTGGTCTCACCCTGGGGCTCACTCCGATCTCACCCTGGGGCTCACGCTGATTTCGCCCTGGGCTCACCCTGATCTCACCCTCGGGCGCAGCCTGATCTCACCCTGGGGCTCACCCTGATCTCAGCCTCGGACTTAGCCTGATCTCACCCTGGGGCTCACTCTGATCTCACCCTGGGGCTCACGCTGATCTCGTCTTGGGCTCACCCAGATCTCACCCTCGGGCACAGTCTGATCTCACCCTGGGACTCACCCTGATCTCACCCTGGGACTCACCCTGATCTCACCCTGGGGCTCACTCTGTTCTCGCCCTGGGGCTCACCCTGATCTCACCCTCGGGCGCAGCCTGATCTCACCCTGGGGCTCACCCTGATCTCAGCCTCGGACTTAGCCTGATCTCCCCCTGGGGCTCACTCTGATCTCACTCTGATCTCACACTGATCTCAGCCTTGGGCTGACCCTGATCTCACCCTGGGGCTCATGCTGATCTCACCATAGGGATCACCCTGATCTCACCCTCGGGCTGAACCTGATCTCACACTGGGGCTCACGATAATCTCGCCCTGGGGCTCACCCTGATCTCACCCTCGGGCACAGCCTGATCTCACCCTGGGGCTCACCCTGATCTCACCCTGGGGCTCACGCTGATCTCACTCTGATCTCACACTGATCTCACCCTCGGGCTGACCCTGATCTCACCCTCAGGCTGACCTTGTTCTCACCCTGGGGCTCACGCTGATCTCACCCTGGGGCTCACCCTGATCTCACCATCGGGCTCAGCCTGATCTCACCCTGGGTCTCACCCTGATCTCACCATCGGGCTCAGCCTGATCTCACCCTGGAGCTCAGGCTGATCTCACCCTCGGGCTCACCCTGATCACACCCTGATCTCACCCTCGGGCACACGCTGATCTCACACTGATCTCACCCTCGGGCTCACTCTGATCTCACCCTGATCTCACCCTCGGGCTCACGCTGACCTCACCCTGGGGCTCACCCTGATCTCAGCCTCGGGCTTAGCCTGGTCTCACCCTGGGGCTCACTCTGATCTCACCCTGGGGCTCACGCTGATTTCGCCCTGGGCTCACCCTGATCTCACCCTCGGGCGCAGCCTGATCTCACCCTGGGGCTCACACTGATCTCAGCCTCGGACTTAGCCTGATCTCACCCTGGGGCTCACTCTGATCTCACCCTGGGGCTCACGCTGATCTCACTGTCGGGCTCACGCTGATCTCATCTTAGGCTCACCCAGATCTCACCCTCGGGCACAGTCTGATCTCACCCTGAGACTCACCCTGATCTCACCCTGGGACTCACCCTGATCTCACCCTGGGGCTCACTCTGTTCTCTCCCTGGGGCTCACGCTGATTTCACCCTGGGCTCACCCTGATCTCACCCTCGGGCGCAGCCTGATCTCACCCTGGGGCTCACCCTGATCTCAGCCTCGGACTTAGCCTGATCTCCCCCTGGGGCTCACGCTGATCTCACCCTGGGGCTCACTCTGATCTCACCCTGGGGCTCACGCTGATCTCACTCTCGGGCTCACGCTGATCTCATCTTGGGCTCACCCAGATCTCATCCTCGGGCACAGTCTGATCTCACCCTGGGACTCACCCTGATCTCACCCTGGGGCTCACTCTGTTCTCACCCTGAGGCTCACGCTGATCTCACTCTGATCTCACACTGATCTCACCCTTGGGCTGACCCTGATCTCACCCTGGGGCTCACGCTGATCTCACCATAGGGATCACCCTGATCTCACCCTCGGGCTGAACCTGATCTCACACTGGGGCTCACGATAATCTCGCCCTGGGGCTCACCCTGATATCAGCCTCGGGCTTAGCCTGGTCTCACCCTGGGGCTCACTCTGATCTCACCCTGGGGCTCACGCTGATTTCGCCCTGGGCTCACCCTGATCTCACCCTCGGGCGCAGCCTGATCTCACCCTGGGGCTCACCCTGATCTCAGCCTCGGACTTAGCCTGATCTCCCCCTGGGGCTCACGCTGATCTCACCCTGGGGCTCACTCTGATCTCACCCTGGGGCTCACGCTGATCTCACTCTCGGGCTCACGCTGATCTCATCTTGGGCTCACCCAGATCTCATCCTCGGGCACAGTCTGATCTCACCCTGGGACTCACCCTGATCTCACCCTGCGGCTCACTCTGTTCTCACCCTGAGGCTCACGCTGATCTCACTCTGATCTCACACTGATCTCACCCTTGGGCTGACCCTGATCTCACCCTGGGGCTCACGCTGATCTCACCATAGGGATCACCCTGATCTCACCCTCGGGCTGAACCTGATCTCACACTGGGGCTCACGATAATCTCGCCCTGGGGCTCACCCTGATCTCACCCTCGGGCACAGCCTGATCTCACCCTGGGGCTCACCCTGATCTCACCCTGGGGCTCACGCTGATCTCACTCTGATCTCACACTGATCTCACCCTCGGGCTGACCCTGATCTCACCCTCAGGGTGACCTTGTTCTCACCCTGGGGCTCACGCTGATCTCACCCTGGGGCTCACCCTGATCTCACCATCGGGCTCAGCCTGATCTCACCCTGGGGCTCACCCTGATCTCACCATCGGGCTCAGCCTGATCTCACCCTGGGGCTCACGCTGATCTCACTCTAATCTCACAATACTCTCACCCTCGGGCTCACTCTGATTTCACCCTGATCTCACCCTGGGGCTCAGCCTGATCTCACCCTCGGGTTAACGCTGATCTCACCCTCGGGCTCACGTTGATCTCACCCTCGGGCTCACCCTGATACCACTCTCGGGCTCACCCTGATCTCACCCTGGGGCTCACGCTGAACTCACCCCGGGACTCACCCTGATCTCACCCTTGGGCTCACCCAGATCTCACCCTCGAGCACAGCCTGATCTCACCCTGGGGCTCACCCTGATCTCAGCCTCGGGCTTAGCCTGATCTCACCCTGGGGCTCACACTGATCTCACCCTGGGGCTCTGCCTGATCTCACCCTCGGGCTCACGCTGATCTCACCCTGGGGCTCACCCTGATCTCACCCCTGGGCTCACCCAGGTCTCACCCTCGAGCACAGCCTGATCTCACCCTGGGGCTCACCCTGATCTCAGCCTCGGGCTTAGCCTGATCTCACCCTGGGGCTCTGCCTGATCTCACCCTCGGGCTCACGCTGATCTCACCCTGGGGCTCACCCTGATCTCACCCTCGGGCTGACCCTGATCTCAGACTGGGGCTCACGATAATCTCGCCCTGGGGCTCACCCTGATCTCACCCTCGGGCACAGCCTGATCTCACCGTGGGGCTCACCCTGATCTCAGCCTCGGACTTAGCCTGATCTCCCCCTGGGGCTCACGCTGATCTCACCCTGGGGCTCACTCTGATCTCACCCTGGGGCTCACGCTGATCTCACTCTCGGGCTCACGCTGATCTCATCTTGGGCTCACCCAGATCTCATCCTCGGGCACAGTCTGATCTCACCCTGGGACTCACCCTGATCTCACCCTTGGGCTGACCCTGATCTCACCCTGGGGCTCACGCTGATCTCACCATAGGGATCACCCTGATCTCACCCTCGGGCTGAACCTGATCTCACACTGGGGCTCACGATAATCTCGCCCTGGGGCTCACCCTGATCTCACCCTCGGGCACAGCCTGATCTCACCCTGGGGCTCACCCTGATCTCACCCTGGGGCTCACGCTGATCTCACTCTGATCTCACACTGATCTCACCCTCGGGCTGACCCTGATCTCACCCTCAGGGTGACCTTGTTCTCACCCTGGGGCTCACGCTGATCTCACCCTGGGTCTCACCCTGATCTCACCATCGGGCTCAGCCTGATCTCACCCTGGGGCTCACCCTGATCTCACCATCGGGCTCAGCCTGATCTCACCCTGGGGCGCACGCTGATCTCACTCTCATCTCACAATACTCTCACCCTCGGGCTCACTCTGATTTCACCCTGATCTCACCCTTGGGCTCAGTGTGATCTCACCCTCGGGTTCACGCTGATCTCACCCTCGGGCTCACGTTGATCTCACCCTCGGGCTCACCCTGATACCACTCTCGGGCTCACCCTGATCTCACCCTGGGGCTCACGCTGAACTCACCCCGGGACTCACCCTGATCTCACCCTTGGGCTCACCCAGATCTCACCCTCGAGCACAGCCTGATCTCACCCTGGGGCTCACCCTGATCTCAGCCTCGGGCTTAGCCTGATCTCACCCTGGGGCTCACACTGATCTCACCCTGGGGCTCTGCCTGATCTCACCCTCGTGCTCACGCTGATCTCACCCTGGGGCTCACCCTGATCTCACCCCTGGGCTCACCCAGGTCTCACCCTCGAGCACAGCCTGATCTCACCCTGGGGCTCACCCTGATCTCAGCCTCGGGCTTAGCCTGGTCTCACCCTGGGGCTCACTCCGATCTCACCCTGGGGCTCACGCTGATTTCGCCCTGGGCTCACCCTGATCTCACCCTCGGGCGCAGCCTGATCTCACCCTGGGGCTCACCCTGATCTCAGCCTCGGACTTAGCCTGATCTCACCCTGGGGCTCACTCTGATCTCACCCTGGGGCTCACGCTGATCTCACTCTCGGGCTCACGCTGATCTCATCTTGGGCTCACCCAGATCTCACCCTCGGGCACAGTCTGATCTCACCCTGGGACTCACCCTGATCTCACCCTGGGACTCACCCTGATCTCACCCTGGGGCTCACTCTGTTCTCGCCCTGGGGCTCTCCCTGATCTCACCCTCGGGCGCAGCCTGATCTCACCCTGGGGCTCACCCTGATCTCAGCCTCGGACTTAGCCTGATCTCCCCCTGGGGCTCACTCTGATCTCACTCTGATCTCACACTGATCTCAGCCTTGGGCTGACCCTGATCTCACCCTGGGGCTCACGCTGATCTCACCATAGGGATCACCCTGATCTCACCCTCGGGCTGAACCTGATCTCACACTGGGGCTCACGATAATCTCGCCCTGGGGCTCACCCTGATCTCACCCTCGGGCACAGCCTGATCTCACCCTGGGGCTCACCCTGATCTCACCCTGGGGCTCACGCTGATCTCACTCTGATCTCACACTGATCTCACCCTCGGGCTGACCCTGATCTCACCCTCAGGGTGACCTTGTTCTCACCCTGGGGCTCACGCTGATCTCACCCTGGGGCTCACCCTGATCTCACCATCGGGCTCAGCCTGATCTCACCCTGGGGCTCACCCTGATCTCACCATCGGGCTCAGCCTGATCTCACCCTGGAGCTCAGGATGATCTCACCCTCGGGCTCACCCTGATCACACCCTGATCTCACCCTCGGGCACACGCTGATCTCACACTGATCTCACCCTCGGGCTCACTCTGATCTCACCCTGATCTCACCCTCGGGCTCACGCTGACCTCACCCTGGGGCTCACCCTGATCTCAGCCTCGGGCTTAGCCTGGTCTCACCCTGGGGCTCACTCTGATCTCACCCTGGGGCTCACGCTGATTTCGCCCTGGGCTCACCCTGATCTCACCCTCGGGCGCAGCCTGATCTCACCCTGGGGCTCACACTGATCTCAGCCTCGGACTTAGCCTGATCTCACCCTGGGGCTCACTCTGATCTCACCCTGGGGCTCACGCTGATCTCACTCTCGGGCTCACGCTGATCTCATCTTGGGCTCACCCAGATCTCACCCTCGGGCACAGTCTGATCTCACCCTGGGACTCACCCTGATCTCACCCTGGGGCTCACTCTGTTCTCACCCTGAGGCTCACGCTGATCTCACTCTGATCTCACTCTGATCTCACACTGATCTCACCCTTGGGCTGACCCTGATCTCACCCTGGGGCTCACGCTGATCTCACCATAGGGATCACCCTGATCTCACCCTCGGGCTGAACCTGATCTCACACTGGGGCTCACGATAATCTCGCCCTGGGGCTCACCCTGATCTCACCCTCGGGCACAGCCTGATCTCACCCTGGGGCTCACCCTGATCTCACCCTGGGGCTCACGCTGATCTCACTCTGATCTCACACTGATCTCACCCTCGGGCTGACCCTGATCTCACCCTCAGGCTGACCTTGTTCTCACCCTGGGGCTCACGCTGATCTCACCCTGGGGCTCACCCTGATCTCACCATCGGGCTCAGCCTGATCTCACCCTGGGGCTCACCCTGATCTCACCATCGGGCTCAACCTGATCTCACCCTGGGGCTCACGCTGATCTCACTCTGATCTCACAATACTCTCACCCTCGGGCTCACTCTGATTTCACCCTGATCTCACCCTTGGGCTCAGCCTGATCTCACCCTCGGGTTCACGCTGATCTCACCCTCGGGCTCACGTTGATCTCACCCTCGGGCTCACCCTGATACCACTCTCGGGCTCACCCTGATCTCACCCTTCGGCTCACCCTGATCTCACCCTTGGGCTCACCCAGATCTCACCCTCGAGCACAGCCTGATCTCACCCTGGGGCTCACCCTGATCTCAGCCTCGGGCTTAGCCTGATCTCACCCTGGGGCTCACACTGATCTCACCCTGGGGCTCTGCCTGATCTCACCCTGGGGCTCACGCTGATCTCACCCTGGGGCTCACCCTGATCTCACCCCTGGGCTCACCCAGGTCTCACCCTCGAGCACAGCCTGATCTCACCCTGGGGCTCACCCTGATCTCAGCCTCGGGCTTAGCCTGATCTCACCCTGGGGCTCACACTGATCTCACCCTGGAGCTCAGGCTGATCTCACCCTCGGGTTCACCCTGATCACACCCTGATCTCACCCTCGGGCTCACGTTGATCTCAGACTGATCTCACCCTCGGGCTCACCCTGATCTCACCCTGATCTCACCCTCGGGCTCACGCTGACCTCACCCTGGGGCTCTTCCTGATCTCAGCTTGGGGCTCCCGCTGACCTCACCCTGGGGCTCACGCTGAACTCACCCTGGTGCTCACCCTGATCTCACCCTTGGGCTCACCTAGATCTCACCCTCGAGCACAGCCTGATCTCACCCTGGGGCTCACACTGATCTCACCCTCGGGCTCACGTTGATCTCACCCTCGGGCTCACCCTGATACCACTCTCAGGCTCACCCTGATCTCACCCTGGGGCTCACGCTGAACTCACCCTGGGGCTCACCCTGATCTCACCCTTGGGCTCATCCTGATCTCACCCTTGGGCTCACCCAGATCTCACAATCGAGCACAGCCTGATCTCACCCTGGGGCTCACCCTGATCTCAGCCTCGGGCTTAGCCTGATCTCACCCTGGGGCTCACACTGATCTCACCCTGGGGCTCTGCCTGATCTCACCCTCGGGCTCACGCTGATCTCACCCTGGGGCTCACCCTGATCTCACCCCTGGGCTCACCCAGGTCTCACCCTCGAGCACAGCCTGATCTCACCCTGGGGCTCACCCTGATCTCAGCCTCGGGCTTAGCCTGATCTCACCCTGGGGCTCACACTGATCTCACTCTGGAGCTCAGGCTGATCTCACCCTCGGGCTCACCCTGATCACACCCTGATCTCACCCTCGGGCTCACGCTGTTCTCAGACTGATCTCGCCCTCGGGCTCACCCTGATCTCACCCTGATCTCACCCTCGGGCTCACGCTGACCTCACCCTGGGGCTCTTCCTGATCTCAGCTTGGGGCTCCCGCTGACCTCACCCTGGGGCTTACGCTGAACTCACCCTGGGGCTCACCCTGATCTCACCCTAGGGCTCACCCAGATCTCACCCTCGAGCACAGCCTGATCTCACCCTGGGGCTCACCCTGATCTCAGCCTCGGGCTTAGCCTGATCTCACCCTGGGGCTCACACTGATCTCACCCTGGAGCTCAGGCTGATCTCACCCTCGGGCTCACCCTGATCACACCCTGATCTCACCCTCGGGGTCACGCTGTTCTCAGACTGATCTCACCCTCGGGCTCACCCTGATCTCACCCTGATCTCACCCTCGGGCTCACGCTGACCTCACCCTGGGGCTCTTCCTGATCTCAGCTTGGGGCTCCCGCTGACCTCACCCTGGGGCTTACGCTGAACTCACCCTGGGGCTCACCCTGATCTCACCCTTGGGCTCACCCAGATCTCACCCTCGAGCACAGCCTGATCTCACCCTGGGGCTCACACTGATCTCACCCTGGGGCTCTGCCTGATCTCACCCTCGGGCTCATGCTGATCTCACCAAGGGGCTCACCCTGATCTCACCCCTGGGCTCACCCAGGTCTCACCCTGGGACTCACCCTGATCTCACCCTGGGACTCACCCTGATCTCACCCTGGGGCTCACTCTGTTCTCACCCTGGGGCTCACGCTGATCTCACTCTGATCTCACACTGATCTCACCCTTGGGCTGACCCTGATCTCACCCTGGGGCTCACGCTGATCTCACCATAGGGATCACCCTGATCTCACCCTCAGGCTGACCCTGATCTCACCCTGTGGCTCACCCTGATCTCACCCTCGGGCTCAGTCTGATCTCACACTGGGGCTCATGCTGATCTCACTCTGATCTGACAATAATCTCACCCTCGGGCTCACCCTGATCTCACCCTGGGGCTCAGCCTGATCTCACCCTCGGGCTGACGTTGATCTCACCCTGACCTCGCCCTGGGGCTCACGCTGAGCTCACCCTGGGGCTCACCCTGATCTCACCCTCGGGCTCACGCTGATCTCGCCCTGATCTTACCCTGGGACTCACCCTGATCTCACCCTCGGGCTCAGCCTGATCTCATCCTCGGGCTCAGCCTGATCTCCACTCGGGCTCACCCTGATCACACCCTGGGGTTCACGCTGATCTCACCCCGATCTCACCCTGGGGCTCACGCTGATCTCACCCTGAGGCTCACCCTGATTTCACCCTGAGGCTCACCCTGATCTCGCCCTGATCTCACCCTGGGACTCACCCTGATCTCACCCTTCGGCTCAGCCTGATCTCACCCTCGGGCTCACACTGATCTCACATTGGGGCTCACACTGATCTCACCCTTGGGCTGACCCTGATCTCACCCTGGGTCTCACGCTGATCTCACCCTAGTGATCACCCTGATCTCACCCTCGGGCTGACCCTGATCTCACCGTGGGGCTCACCCTGATCTCACCCTGCGGCTCACACTGATCTCACTCTGATCTCACACTGATCTCACCCTCGGGCTGACCCTGATCTCACCCTGGGGCTCACCCTGATCTCACCCTCGGGCTCAGCCTGATCTCACCCTGGGGCTCACGCTGATCTCACTCTGATCTGACAATAATCTCACCCTCGGGCTCACCCTGATCTCACCCTCGAGCACAGTCTGACCTCGCCCTGGGGCTCACACTGAGCTCACCCTGGGGCTCACGCTGATCTCACCATGGGGCTCACCCTGATCTCACCCTCGGGCTCATGCTGATCTCACACTGATCTCACCCTCGGGCTCACCCTGATCTCACCCTGATCTCACCCTCGGGCTCACGCTGACCTCACCCTGGGGCTCACGCTGATCTCACCCTGGGCCTTACGCTGATCTAACCCTGGGCCTCACGCTGATCTCACTCTCGGGCTCACGCTGATCTCATCTTGGGCTTCACGCTGATCTCACCCTTGGGCTCACCCAGATCTCACCCTCGGGCACAGCCTGATCTCACCCTGGGGCTCACCCTGATGTCAGCCTCGGGCTTAGCCTGATCTCACCCTGGGGCTCACCCTGATCTCACCCACGGGCTCACGCTGTTCTCAGACTGATCTCACCCTCGGGCTCACCCTGATCTCACCCTGATCTCACCCTCGGGCTCACGCTGACCTCACCCTGGGGCTCTTCCTGATCTCAGCTTGGGGCTCCCGCTGACCTCACCCTGGGGCTCACCCTGATCTCACCCTTGGGCTCACCCAGATCTCACCCTCGAGCACAGCCTGATCTCACCCTGGGGCTCACACTGATCTCACCCTGGGGCTCTGCCTGATCTCACCCTCGGGCTCACGCTGATCTCACCATGGGGCTCACCCTGATCTCACTCCTGGGCTCACCCAGGTCTCACCCTCAAGCACAGTCTGATCTCACCCTGGGACTCACCCTGATCTCACCCTGGGACTCACCCTGATCTCTCCCTGGGGCTCACTCTGTTCTCACCCTGGGGCTCACGCTGATCTCACTCTGATCTCACACTGATCTCACCCTTGGGCTGACCCTGATCTCACCCTGGGGCTCACGCTGATCTCACCATAGGGATCACCCTGATCTCACCCTCGGGCTGACCCTGATCTCACCCTGTGGCTCACCCTGATCTCACCCTCGGGCTCAGTCTGATCTCACCCTGGGGCTCACGCTGATCTCACTCTGATCTGACAATAATCTCACCCTCGGGCTCACCCTGATCTCACCCTGGGGCTCAGCCTGATCTCACCCTCGGGCTCACGTTGATCTCACCCTGACCTCGCCCTGGGGCTCACGCTGAGCTCACCCTGGGGCTCACCCTGATCTCACCTTCGGGCTCACGCTGATCTCGCCCTGATCTTACCCTGGGACTCACTCTGATCTCACCCTCGGGCTCAGCCTGATCTCATCCTCGGGCTCAGCCTGATCTCTACTCGGGCTCACCCTGATCACACCCTGGGGTTCACGCTGATCTCACCCCGATCTCACCCTGGGGCTCACGCTGATCTCACCCTGAGGCTCACCCGGATTTCACCCTGAGGCTCACCCTGATCTCGCCCTGATCTCACCCTGGGACTCACCCTGATCTCACCCTTCGGCTCAGCCTGATCTCACCCTCGGGCTCACACTGATCTCACATTGGGGCTCACACTGATCTCACCCTCGGGCTGACCCTGATCTCACCCTGGGGCTCACGCTGATCTCACCCTAGTGATCACCCTGATCTCACCCTCGGGCTGACCCTGATCTCACCCTGGGGCTCACCCTGATCTCACCCTGCGGCTCACACTGATCTCACTCTGATCTCACACTGATCTCACCCTCGGGCTGACCCTGATCTCACCCTGGGGCTCACACTGATCTCACCCTCGGGCTCAGCCTGATCTCACCCTGGGGCTCACGCTGATCTCACTCTGATCTGACAATAATCTCACCCTCGGGCTCACCCTGATCTCACCCTCGGGCACAGTCTGACCTCGCCCTGGGGCTCACGCTGAGCTCACCCTGGGGCTCACGCTGATCTCACCATGGGGCTCACCCTGATCTCACCCTCGGGCTCATGCTGATCTCACACTGATCTCACCCTCGGGCTCACCCTGATCTCACCCTGATCTCACCCTCGGGCTCACGCTGACCTCACCCTGGGGCTCACGCTGATCTCACCCTGGGCCTCACGCTGATCTAACCCTGGGCCTCACGCTGATCTCACTCTCGGGCTCACGCTGATCTCATCTTGGGCTTCACGCTGATCTCACCCTTGGGCTCACCCAGATCTCACCCTCGGGCACAGCCTGATCTCACCCTGGGGCTCACCCTGATGTCAGCCTCGGGCTTAGCCTGATCTCACCCTGGGGCTCACTCTGATCTCACCCTGGGGCTCACGCTGATCTCACTCTGATCTCACGCTGATCTCACTCTGATCTCACAATACTCTCACCCTCGGGCTCACCCTGATTTCACCCTGATCTCACCCTGGGGCACAGCCTGATCTCACCCTCGGGGTCACCCTGACCTCCCCCTCGGGCTCAGCCTGATCTCACCCTGGGGCTCACCCTGATCTCAGCCTCAGGCTTAGCCTGATCTCACCCTGGGGCTCACTCTGATCTCACCCTGGGACTCACGCTGATCTCACTCTGATCTCACACTGATCTCACCCTGGGGCTCACCCTGATCTCACCATCGGGCTCAGCCTGATCTCACCATCGGGCTCAGCCTGATCTCACCCTGGGGCTCACGCTGATCTCACTCTAATCTCACAATACTCTCACCCTCGGGCTCACCCTGATTTCACCCTGATCTCACCCTGGGGCTCAGCCTGATCTCACCCTCGGGCTCACCCTGATCTCACCCTCGGGCTCAGCCTGATCTCACCCTGGGGCTCACGCTGATCTCACTCTGATCTCACAATAATCTCACCCTCGGGCTCACCCTGATCTCACCCTGATCTCACCCTGAGGCTCAGCCTGATCTCACCCTCGAGCACAGCCTGATCTCACCCTGGGGCTCACCCTGATCTCAGCCTCGGGCTTAGCCTGATCTCACCCTGGGGCTTACACTGATCTCACCCTGGAGCTCAGGCTGATCTCACCCTGTGGGTCACGCTGATCTCACCCTAGGGCTCACCCTGATCTCACCCTCGGGCTCACACTGATCTCACCCTCGGGCTCACAGTGATCTCACCCTCGGGCTCACCCTGATCACACCCTGGGGTTCACGCTGATCTCACGCTGATCTCACCCTGGGGCTCACGCTGATCTCACCCTGAGGCTCACCCTGATCTCACCCTGAGGCTCACCCTGATCTCGCCCTGATCTCACCCTGGGACTCACCCTGATCTCACCCTCGGGCTCAGCCTGATCTCACCCTCGGGCTCACACTGATCTCACCCTCGGGCTGACAGTGATCTCACCCTCGGGCTCACCCTGATCACACCCTGGGGCTCACCCTGATCTCCACTCGGGCTCACCCTGATCACACCCTGGGTTTCAGGCTGATCTCACCCTGATCTCACCCTGGGGCTCACGCTGATCTCACCCTGAGGCTCACCCTGATCTCACCCTGAGGCTCACCCTGATCTCGCCCTGATCTTACCCTGGGCCTCACCCTGATCTCACCCTCGGGCTCAGCCTGATCTCACCCTGGGGCTCACGCTGATCTCACTCTGATCTGACAATAATCTCACCCTCGGGCTCACCCTGATCAACCCCTGGGGCTCAGCCTGATCTCACCCTCGGGCTCACGTTGATCTCACCCTGACCTCGCCCTTGGGCTGACGCTGATCTCACCCTCGGGCTCGCGCTGACCTCACCCTGGGGCTCTTCCTGTTCTCACCTTCGAGCTCCCGCTGACCTCACCCTGGGGCTCACGCTGATCTCACCCTGGGCCTCACGCTGATCTAACCCTGGGCCTCACGCTGATCTCACTCTCGGGCTCACGCTGATCTCATCTTGGGCTTCACGCTGATCTCACCCTTGGGCTCACCCAGATCTCACCCTCGGGCACAGTCTGATCTCACCCTGGGGCTCACCCTGATCTCAGCCTCGGGCTTAGCCTGATCTCATCCTGGGGCTCACTCTGATCTCACCCTGGGGCTCACGCTGATCTCACCCTGGGGCTCACGCTGATCTCACTCTGATCTCACGCAGATCTCACTGTGATCTCACACTGATCTCACTCTTGGGCTGACCCTGATCTCACCCTGGGGCTCACGCTGATCTCACCATAGGGATCACCCTGATCTCACCCTCGGGCTGACCCTGATCTCACACTGGGGCTCACGATAATCTCGCCCTGGGGCTCACCCTGATCTCACCCTCGGGCACAGCCTGATCTCACCCTGGGGCTCACCCTGATCTCAGCCTCAGGCTTAGCCTGATCTCACCCTGGGGCTCACGCTGATCTCACTCTGATCTCACACTGATCTCACCCTCGGGCTGACCCTGACCTCACCCTGGGGCTCACGCTGATCTCACCCTGGGGCTCACCCTGATCTCACAATCGGGCTCAGCCTGATCTCACCCTGGGGCTCACGCTGATCTCACTCTGATCTCACAATACTCTCACCCTCGGGCTCACTCTGATTTCACCCTGATCTCACCCTGGGGCTCAGCCTGATCTCACCCTCGGGCTCACGCTGATCTCACCCTCGGGCTCACGCTGATCTCACCCTCGGGCTCACCCTGATACCACTCTCGGGCTCACCCTGATCTCACCCTCGGGCTCACCCAGATCTCACCCTCGAGCACAACCTGATCTCACCCTGGGGCTCACCCTGATCTCAGCCTCGGGCTTAGCCTGATCTCACCCTGGGGCTCACACTGATTTCACCCTGGGGCTCTGCCTGATCTTACCCTCGGGCTCACGCTGATCTCACCCTGGGGCTCACCCTGATTTCACCCCTGGGCTCACCTAGGTCTCACCCTCGAGCACAGCCTGATCTCACCCTGGGGTCACCCTGATCTCAGCCTCGGGCTTAGCCTGATCTCACCCTGGGGCCCACACTGATCTCACCCTGGAGCTCAGGCTGATCTCACCCTCGGGCTCACAGTGATCTCACCCTCGGGCTCACCCTGATCACACCCTGGGGCTCACCCTGATCTCACCTCGGGCTCACCCTGATCACACCCTGGGGTTCACGCTGATCTCACCCTGATCTCACCCTGGGGCTCACTCTGATCTCACCCTGAGGCTCACCCTGATCTCGCCCTGATCTCACCGAGGGACTCACCCTGATCTCACCCTTGGGCTCAGCCTGATCTCACCCTGGGGCTCACTCTGATCTCACCCTGGGGCTCACGCTGATCTCACTCTGATCTCACGCTGATCTCACTCTGATCTCACACTGATCTCACTCTTGGGCTGACCCTGATCTCACCCTGGGGCTCACGCTGATCTCACCATAGGGATCACCCTGATCTCACCCTCGGGCTGACGCTGATCTCACACTGGGGCTCATGATAATCTCGCCCTGGGACTCACCCTGATCTCACCCTCGGGCACAGCCTGATCTCACCCTGGGGCTCACCCTGATCTCAGCCTCAGGCTTAGCCTGATCTCACCCTGGGGCGCACTCTGATCTCACACTGGGGCTCACGCTGATCTCACTCTGATCTCACACTGATCTCACCCTCGGGCTGACCCTGACCTCAGCCTGGGGCTCACGCTGATCTCACCCTGGGGCTCACGCTGATCTCACCCTGGGGCTCACCCTGATCTCACCATCGGGCTCAGCCTGATCTCACCCTGGGGCTCACGCTGATCTCACTCTGATCTCACAATACTCTCACCCTCGGGCTCACTCTGATTTCACCCTGATCTCACCCTGGGGCTCAGCCTGATCTCACCCTCGGGCTCACGCTGATCTCATCCTCAGGCTCACCCAGATCTCACCCTCGAGCACAACCTGATCTCACCCTGGGGCTCACCCTGATCTCAGCCTCGGGCTTAGCCTGATCTCACCCTGGGGCTCACACTGATTTCACCCTGGGGCTCTGCCTGATCTCACCCTCGGGCTCACGCTGATCTCACCCTGGGGCTCACCCTGATTTCACCCCTGGGCTCACCTAGGTCTCACCCTCGAGCACAGCCTGATCTCACCCTGGGGTCACCCTGATCTCAGCCTCGGGCTTAGCCTGATCTCACCCTGGGGCTCACACTGATCTCACCCTGGAGCTCAGGCTGATCTCACCCTCGGGCTCACAGTGATCTCACCCTCGGGCTCACCCTGATCACACCCTGGGGCTCGCCCTGATCTCACCTCGGGCTCACCCTGATCACACCCTGGGGTTCACGCTGATCTCACCCTGATCTCACCCTGGGGCTCACTCTGATCTCACCCTGATCTCGCCCTGATCTCACCGAGGGACTCACCCTGATCTCACCCTCGGGCTCAGCCTGATCTCACCCTGGAGCTCACTCTGATCTCACCCTGGTGCTCACGCTGATCTCACTCTGATCTCACGCTGATCTCACTCTGATCTCACACTGATCTCACCCTTGGGCTGACCCTGATCTCACCCTGGGGCTCACGCTGATCTCACCATAGGGATCACCCTGATCTCACCCTCGGGCTGACGCTGATCTCACACTGGGGCTCATGATAATCTCGCCCTGGGACTCACCCTGATCTCACCCTCGGGCACAGCCTGATCTCACCCTGGGGCTCACCCTGATCTCAGCCTCAGGCCTAGCCTGATCTCACCCTGGGGCTCACTCTGATCTCACCCTGGGGCTCACCCTGATCTCACCACTGGGCTCACCCAGGTCTCACCCTCGAGCACAGCCTGATCTCACCCTGGGGCTCACCCTGATCTCAGCCTCGGGCTTAGCCTGATCTCACCCTGGGGCTCACACTGATCTCACCCTGGAGCTCAGGCTGATCTCACCCTCGGGCTCACAGTGATCTCACCCTCGGGCTCACCCTGATCACACCCTGATCTCACCCTCGGGCACACGCTGATCTCACACTGATCTCACCCTCGGGCTCACCCTGATCTCACCCTGATCTCACCCTCGGTCTCACGCTGACCTCACCCTGGGGCTCACGCTGATTTCACCCTGGGCCTCACGCTAATCTCACTCTCGGGCTCATGCTGATCTCATCTTGGGCTTCACGCTGATCTCACCCTTGGGCTCACCCAGATCTCACCCTCGGGCACAGCCTGATCTCACCCTGGGGCTCACCCTGATCTCAGCCTCGGGCTTAGCCTGATCTCACCCTGGGGCTCACTCTGATCTTACCCTGGGGCTCACGCTGATTTTGCCCTGGGCTCACCCTGATCTCACCCTCGGGCGCAGCCTGATCTCACCCTGGGGCTCACCCTGATAGCCTCGGACTTAGCCTGATCTCCCCCTGGGGCTCACTCTGATCTCCCCCTGTGGCTCACGCTGATCTCACCCTGGGGCTCACGCTGATCTCACCCTGGGGCTCACTCTGATCTCACCCTGGGGCTCACGCTGATCTCACTCTGATCTCACGCTGATCTCACTCTGATCTCACTCTGATCTCACACTGATCTCACCCTTGGGCTGACCCTGATCTTACCCTGGGGCTCATGCTGATCTCACCATAGGGATCACCATGATCTCACCCTCGGGCTGACGCTGATCTCACACTGGGGCTCATGATAATCTCGCCCTGGGACTCACCCTGATCTCACCCTCGGGCACAGCCTGATCTCACCCTGGGGCTCACCCTGATCTCAGCCTCAGGCCTAGCCTGATCTCACCCTGGGGCTCACTCTGATCTCACCCTGGGGCTCACCCTGATCTCACCATCGGGCTCAGCCTGATCTCACCTTGATCTCACCCTGGGGCTCAGCCTGATCTCACCCTCGGGCTCACGCTGATCTCACCCTCGGGCTCACGTTGATCTCACCCTCGGGCTCACCCTGATACCACTCTCGGGCTCACTCTGATCTCACCCTCGGGCTCACGCTGAACTCACCCTTGGGCTCACCCAGATCTCACCCTCGAGCATAGCCTGATCTCACCCTGGGGCTCACCCTGATCTCAGCCTCGGGCTTAGCCTGATCTCACCCTGGGGCTCACACTGATCTCACCCTGTTGCTCTGCCTGATCTCACCCTCGGGCTCACGCTGATCTCACCCTGGGGCTCACCCTGATCTCACCACTGGGCTCACCCAGGTCTCACCCTCGAGCACAGCCTGATCTCACCCTGGGGCTCACCCTGATCTCAGCCTCGGGCTTAGCCTGATCTCACCCTGGGGCTCACACTGATCTCACCCTGGAGCTCAGGCTGATCTCACCCTCGGGCTCACAGTGATCTCACCCTCGGGCTTACCCTGATCACACCCTGATCTCACCCTCGGGCACACACTGATCTCACACTGATCTCACCCTCGGGCTCACCCTGATCTCACCCTGATCTCACCCTCGGGCTCACGCTGACCTCACCCTGGGGCTCACGCTGATCTCACCCTGGGCCTCACCCAGATCTCACCCTCGGGCACAGCCTGATCTCACCCTGGGGCTCACCCTGATCTCAGCCTCGGGCTTAGCCTGATCTCACCCTGGGGCTCACTCTGATCTCACCCTGGGGCTCACGCTGATTTCGCCCTGGGCTCACCCTGATCTCACCCTCGGGCGCAGCCTGATCTCACCCTGGGGCTCACCCTGATAGCCTCGGACTTAGCCTGATCTCCCCCTGGGGCTCACTCTGATCTCCCCCTGTGGCTCACGCTGATCTCACCCTGGGGCTCAGGCTGATCTCACCCTGGGGCTCACTCTGATCTCACCCTGGGGCTCACGCTGATCTCACCCTGGGGCTCACGCTGATCTCACTCTGATCTCACACTGATCTCACCCTGGGGCTCACCCTGATCTCACCATCGGGCTCAGCCTGATCTCACCCTGGGGCTCACGCTGATCTCACTCTGATCTCACAATACTCTCACCCTCGGGCTCAGCCTGATCTCACCCTGGGGCTCACTCTGATCTCACCCTGGGGCTCACGCTGATCTCACTCTGATCTCACTCTGATCTCACACTGATCTCACCCTTGGGCTGACCCTGATCTCACCCTGGGGCTCATGCTGATCTCACCATAGGGATCACCCTGATCTCACCCTCGGGCTGACGCTGATCTCACACTGGGGCTCATGATAATCTCGCCCTGGGACTCACCCTGATCTCACCCTCGGGCACAGCCTGATCTCACCCTGGGGCTCACCCTGAACTCAGCCTCAGGCCTAGCCTGATCTCACCCTGGGGCTCACTCTGATCTCACCCTGGGGCTCACCCTGATCTCACCATCGGGCTCAGCCTGATCTCACCCTGGGGCTCACGCTGATCTCACTCTGATCTCACAATACTCTCACCCTCGGGCTCACCCTGATTTCACCCTGATCAGACCCTGGGGCTCAGCCTGATCTCACCCTCGGGGTCACCCTGACCTCCCCCTCGGGCTCAGCCTGATCTCACCCTGGGGCTCACGCTGATCTCACTCTGATCTCACAATAATCTCACCCTCGGGCTCACCCTGATCTCACCTTGATCTCACTCTGGGGCTCAGCCTGATCTCACCCTCGGGCTCACGCTGATCTCACCCTCGGGCTCACGTTGATCTCACCCTGAGGCTCAGCCTGATCTCACCCTCGGGCTCACGCTGATCTCACCCTCGGGCTCACGTTGATCTCACCCTCGGGCTCACCCTGATACCACTCTCGGGCTCACTCTGATCTCACCCTCGGGCTCACGCTGAACTCACCCTTGGGCTCACCCAGATCTCACCCTCGAGCATAGCCTGATCTCACCCTGGGGCTCACCCTGATCTCAGCCTCGGGCTTAGCCTGATCTCACCCTGGGGCTCACACTGATCTCACCCTGTGGCTCTGCCTGATCTCACCCTCGGGCTCACGCTGATCTCACCCTGGGGCTCACCCTGATCTCACCACTGGGCTCACCCAGGTCTCACCCTCGAGCACAGCCTGATCTCACCCTGGGGCTCACCCTGATCTCAGCCTCGGGCTTAGCCTGATCTCACCCTGGGGCTCACACTGATCTCACCCTGGAGCTCAGGCTGATCTCACCCTCGGGCTCACAGTGATCTCACCCTCGGGCTCACCCTGATCACACCCTGATCTCACCCTCGGGCACACGCTGATCTCACACTGATCTCACCCTCGGGCTCACTCTGATCTCACCCTGGGGCTCACGCTGATCTCACGCTGATCTCATCTTGGGCTCACCCAGATCTCACCCTCGGGCATAGTCTGATCTCACCCTGGGACTCATCCTGATCTCACCCTGAGACTCACCCTGATCTCACCCTGGGGCTCACTCTGTTCTCACCCTGGGGCTCACGCTGATCTCACTCTGATCTCACACTGATCTCACCCTTGGGCTGACCCTGATCTCACCCTGGGGCTCACGCTGATCTCACCATAGGGATCACCCTGATCTCACCCTCGGGCTGACCCTGATCTCACCCTGTGGCTCACCCTGATCTCACCCTCGGGCTCAGTCTGATCTCACCCTGGGGCTCACGCTGATCTCACTCTGATCTGACAATAATCTCACCCTCGGGCTCACCCTGATCTCACCCTGGGGCTCAGCCTGATCTCACCCTCGGGCTCACGTTGATCTCACCCTGACCTCGCCCTGGGGCTCACGCTGAGCTCACCCTGGGGCTCACCCTGATCTCACCCTCGGGCTCACGCTGATCTCACTGTCAGGCTCACGCTGATCTCACCCTCGGGCTCACCCTGATACCACTCTCGGGCTCACCCTGATCTCACTCTCGGGCTCACCCAGATCTCACCCTCGAGCACAACCTGATCTCACCCTGGGGCTCACCCTGATCTCGGCCTCGGGCTTAGCCTGATCTCACCCTGGGGCTCACACTGATCTCACCCTGTGGCTCTGCCTGATCTCACCCTCGGGCTCACTCTGATCTCACCCTGGGGCTCACCCTGATCTCACCACTGGGCTCACCCAGGTCTCACCCTCGAGCACAGCCTGATCTCACCCTGGGGCTCACCCTGATCTCAGCCTCGGGCTTAGCCTGATCTCACCCTGGGGCTCACACTGATCTCACCCTGGAGCTCACGCTGATCTCACCCTCGGGCTCACAGTGATCTCACCCTCGGGCTCACCCTGATCTCACCCTCGGGCTCACCCTGATCTCACCCTGATCTCACCCTCGGGCTCACGCTGACCTCACCCTGGGGCTCACGCTGATCTCACCCTGGGCCTCACGCTGATCTCACCCTGGGCCTCACGCTAATCTCACTCTCGGGCTCATGCTGATCTCATCTTGGGCTTCACGCTGATCTCACCCTTGGGCTCACCCAGATCTCACCCTCGGGCACAGCCTGATCTCACCCTGGGGCTCACCCTGATCTCAGCCTCGGGCTTAGCCTGATCTCACCCTGGGGCTCACTCTGATCTCACCCTGGGGCTCACGCTGATTTCGCCCTGGGCTCACCCTGATCTCACCCTCGGGCGCAGCCTGATCTCACCCTGGGGCTCACCCTGATCTCAGCCTCGGACTTAGCCTGATCTCCCCCTGGGGCTCACTCTGATCTCCCCCTGTGGCTCACGCTGATCTCACCCTGGGGATCACGCTGATCTCACCCTGGGGCTCATTCTGATCTCACTCTGGGGCTCACGCTGATCTCACTCTCGGGCTCACGCTGATCTCATCTTGGGCTCACCCAGATCTCACCTTCGGGCATAGTCTGATCTCACCCTGGGACTCACCCTGATCTCACCCTGGGGCTCACTCTGTTCTCACCCTGGGGCTCACGCTGATCTCACTCTGATCTCACGCTGATCTCACTCTGATCTCACACTGATCTCACCCTTGGGCTGACCCTGATCTCACCCTGGGGCTGACCCTGATCTCACCCTGGGGCTCATGCTGATCTCACCATAGGGATCACCCTGATCTCACCCTCGGGCTGACCCTGATCTCACACTGCGGCTCACGCTGATCTGACAATAGGGATCACCCTGATCTCACCCTCGGGCTGACCCTGATCTCACCCTCGGGCACAGCCTGATCTCACCCTGGGGCTCACCCTGATCTCAGCCTCAGGCCTAGCCTGATCTCACCCTGGGGCTCACTCTGATCTCACCCTGGGGCTCACCCTGATCTCACCATCGGGCTCAGCCTGATCTCACCCTGGGGCTCACGCTGATCTCACTCTGATCTCACAATACTCTCACCCTCGGGCTCACCCTGATTTCACCCTGATCAGACCCTGGGGCTCAGCATGATCTCACCCTCGGGGTCACCCTGACCTCCCCCTCGGGCTCAGCCTGATCTCACCCTGGGGCTCACGCTGATCTCACTCTGATCTCACAATAATCTCTCCCTCGGGTCACACTGATCTCACCTTGATCTCACCCTGGGGCTCAGCCTGATCTCACCCTCGGGCTCACGCTGATCTCACCCTCGGGCTCACGTTGATCTCACCCTGAGGCTCAGCCTGATCTCACCCTCGGGCTCACGCTGATCTCACCCTCGGGCTCACCCTGATACCACTCTCGGGCTCACGCTGATCTCACCCTCGGGCTCACGTTGATCTCACCCTCGGGCTCACCCTGATACCACTCTCGGGCTCACTCTGATCTCACCCTCGGGCTCACGCTGAACTCACCCTTGGGCTCACCCAGATCTCACCCTCGAGCATAGCCTGATCTCACCCTGGGGCTCACCCTGATCTCAGCCTCGGGCTTAGCCTGATCTCACCCTGGGGCTCACACTGATCTCACCCTGTGGCTCTCCCTGATCTCACCCTCGGGCTCACGCTGATCTCACCCTGGGGCTCACCCTGATCTCACCACTGGGCTCACCCAGGTCTCACCCTCGAGCACAGCCTGATCTCACCCTGGGGCTCACCCTGATCTCAGCCTCGGGCTTAGCCTGATCTCACCCTGGGGCTCACACTGATCTCACCCTGGAGCTCAGGCTGATCTCATCCTCGGGCTCACAGTGATCTCACCCTCGGGCTCACCCTGAGCACACCCTGATCTCACCCTCGGGCACACGCTGATCTCACACTGATCTCACCCTCGGGCTCACCCTGATCTCACCCTGATCTCACCCTCGGGCTCACGCTGACCTCACCCTGGGGCTCACGCTGATTTCACCCTGGGCCTCACGCTAATCTCACTCTCGGGCTCATGCTGATCTCATCTTGGGCTTCACGTTGATCTCACCCTTGGGCTCACCCAGATCTCACCCTCGGGCACAGCCTGATCTCACCCTGGGGCTCACCCTGATCTCAGCCTCGGGCTTAGCCTGATCTCACCCTGGGGCTCACTCTGATCTTACCCTGGGGCTCACGCTGATTTTGCCCTGGGCTCACCCTGATCTCACCCTCGGGCGCAGCCTGATCTCACCCTGGGGCTCACCCTGATAGCCTCGGACTTAGCCTGATCTCCCCCTGGGGCTCACTCTGATCTCCCCCTGTGGCTCACGCTGATCTCACCCTGGGGCTCACGCTGATCTCACCCTGGGGCTCACTCTGATCTCACCCTGGGGCTCACGCTGATCTCACGCTGATCTCACTCTGATCTCACTCTGATCTCACACTGATCTCACCCTTGGGCTGACCCTGATCTCACCCTGGGGCTCATGCTGATCTCACCATAGGGATCACCATGATCTCACCCTCGGGCTGACGCTGATCTCACACTGGGGCTCATGATAATCTCGCCCTGGGACTCACCCTGATCTCACCCTCGGGCACAGCCTGATCTCACCCTGGGGCTCACCCTGATCTCAGCCTCAGGCCTAGCCTGATCTCACCCTGGGGCTCACTCTGATCTCACCCTGGGGCTCACCCTGATCTCACCATCGGGCTCAGCCTGATCTCACCCTGGGGCTCACGCTGATCTCACTCTGATCTCACAATAATCTCACCCTCGGGCTCACCCTGATCTCACCTTGATCTCACCCTGGGGCTCAGCCTGATCTCACCCTCGGGCTCACGCTGATCTCACCCTCGGGCTCACGTGGATCTCACCCTGAGGCTCAGCCTGATCTCACCCTCGGGCTCACGCTGATCTCACCCTCGGGCTCACGTTGATCTCACCCTCGGGCTCACCCTGATACCACTCTCGGGCTCACTCTGATCTCACCCTCAGGCTCACGCTGAACTCACCCTTGGGCTCACCCAGATCTCACCCTCGAGCATAGCCTGATCTCACCCTGGGGCTCACCCTGATCTCAGCCTCGGGCTTAGCCTGATCTCACCTTGGGGCTCACACTGATCTCACCCTGTTGCTCTGCCTGATCTCACCCTCGGGCTCACGCTGATCTCACCCTGGGGCTCACCCTGATCTCACCACTGGGCTCACCCAGGTCTCACCCTCGAGCACAGCCTGATCTCACCCTGGGGCTCACCCTGATCTCACCCTGAGGCTCAGCCTGATCTCACCCTCGGGCTCACGCTGATCTCACCCTTGGGCTCACGTTGATCTCACCCTCGGGCTCACCCTGATACCACTCTCGGGCTCACTCTGATCTCACCCTCGGGCTCACGCTGAACTCACCCTTGGGCTCACCCAGATCTCACCCTCGAGCACAGCCTGATCTCACCCTGGGGCTCACCCTGATCTCAGCCTCGGGCTTAGCCTGATCTCACCCTGGGGCTCACACTGATCTCACCCTGTGGCTCTGCCTGATCTCACCCTCGGGCTCACGCTGATCTCACCCTGGGGCTCACCCTGATCTCACCACTGGGCTCACCCAGGTCTCACCCTCGAGCACAGCCTGATCTCACCCTGGGGCTCACCCTGATCTCAGCCTCGGGCTTAGCCTGATCTCACCCTGGGGCTCACTCTGATCTCACCCTGGGGCTCACGCTGATTTCGCCCTGGGCTCACCCTGATCTCACCCTCAGGCGCAGCCTGATCTCACCCTGGGGCTCACCCTGATAGCCTCGGACTTAGCCTGATCTCCCCCTGGGGCTCACTATGATCTCCCCCTGTGGCTCACGCTGATTTCACCCTGGGGCTCACGCTGATCTCACCCTGGGGCTCACTCTGATCTCACCCTGCGGCTCACGCTGATGTCACCCTGGGGCTCACGCTGATCTCACTCTGATCTCGCACTGATCTCACCCTGGGGCTCACCCTGATCTCACCATCGGGCTCAGCCTGATCTCACCCTGGGGCTCACTCTGATCTCACAATACTCTCACCCTCGGGCTCACCCTGATTTCACCCTGATCTCACCCTGGGGCTCAGCCTGATCTCACCCTCGGGCTCACCCTGATCTCACCCTCGGGCTCAGCCTGATCTCACTCTGGGGCTCACACTGATCTCACCCTGTGGCTCTGCCTGATCTCACCCTCGGGCTCACGCTGATCTCACCCTGGGGCTCACCCTGATCTCACCACTGGGCTCACCCAGGTCTCACCCTCGAGCACAGCCTGATCTCACCCTGGAGCTCAGGCTGATCTCACCCCCGGGCTCACAGTGATCTCACCCTCGGGCTCACCCTGATCACACCCTGATCTCACCCTCGGGCACACGCTGATCTCACACTGATCTCACCCTCGGGCTCACCCTGATCTCACCCTGATCTCACCTTCGGGCTCACGCTGACCTCACCCTGGGGCTCATGCTGATCTCACCCTGGGCCTCACGCTAATCTCACTCTTGGGCTCATGCTGTTCTCATCTTGGGCTTCACGCTGATCTCACCCTTGGGCTCACCCAGATCTCACCCTCGGGCACAGCCTGATCTCACCCTGGGGCTCACCCTGATCTCAGCCTCGGGCTTAGCCTGATCTCACCCTGGGGCTCACTCTGATCTCACCCTGGGGCTCACGCTGATTTCGCCCTGGGCTCACCCTGATCTCACCCTCGGGCGCAGCCTGATCTCACCCTGGGGCTCACCCTGATAGCCTCGGACTTAGCCTGATCTCCCCCTGGGGCTCACTCTGATCTCCCCCTGTGGCTCACGCTGATCTCACCCTGGGGCTCACGCTGATCTCACCCTGGGGCTCACTCTGATCTCACCCTGGGGCTCACGCTGATCTCACGCTGATCTCATCTTGGGCTCACCCAGATCTCACCCTCGGGCATAGTCTGATCTCACCCTGGGACTCACCCTGATCTCACCCTGAGACTCACCCTAATCTCACCCTGGGGCTCACTCTGTTCTCACCCTGGGGCTCACGCTGATCTCACTCTGATCTCACACTGATCTCACCCTTGGGCTGACCCTGATCTCACCCTGGGGCTCACGCTGATCTCACCATAGGGATCACCCTGATCTCACCCTCGGGCTGACCATGATCTCACCCTGTGGCTCACCCTGATCTCACCCTCGGGCTCAGTCTGATCTCACCCTGGGGCTCACGCTGATCTCACTCTGATCTGACAATAATCTCACCCTCGGGCTCACCCTGATCTCACCCTGGGGCTCAGCCTGATCTCACCCTCGGGCTCACGTTGATCTCACCCTGACCTCGCCCTGGGGCTCACGCTGAGCTCACCCTGGGGCTCACCCTGATCTCACCCTCGGGCTCACGCTGATCTCACTCTCAGGCTCACGCTGATCTCACCCTCGGGCTCACCCTGATACCACTCTCGGGTTCACCCTGATCTCACCCTCGGGCTCACCCAGATCTCACCCTCGAGCACAACCTGATCTCACCCTGGGGCTCACCCTGATCTCGGCCTCGGGCTTTGCCTGATCTCACCCTGGGGCTCACACTGATCTCACCCTGTGGCTCTGCCTGATCTCACCCTCAGGCTGACGCTGATCTCACCCTGGGGCTCACCCTGATCTCACCACTAGGCTCACCCAGGTCTCACCCTCGAGCACAGCCTGATCTCACCCTGGGGCTCACCCTGATCTCAGCCTCGGGCTTAGCCTGATCTCACCCTGGGGCTCACACTGATCTCACCCTGGAGCTCACGCTGATCTCACCCTCGGGCTCACAGTGATCTCACCCTCGGGCTCACCCTGATCACACCCTGATCTCACCCTCGGGCACACGCTGATCTCACACTGATCTCACCCTCGGGCTCACCCTGATCTCACCCTGATCTCGCCCTGGGGCTCACCCTGATCTCACCCTCGGGCACAGCCTGATCTCACCCTGGGGCTCACCCTGATCTCACCCTGGGGCTCACGCTGATCTCACTCTGATCTCACACTGATCTCACCCTCGGGCTGACCCTGATCTCACCCTCAGGCTGACCTTGTTCTCACCCTGGGGCTCACGCTGATCTCACCCTGGGGCTCACCCTGATCTCAGCATCGGGCTCAGCCTGATCTCACCCTGGGGCTCACCCTGATCTCACCATCGGGCTCAGCCTGATCTCACCCTGGGGCTCACGCTGATCTCACTCTGATCTCACAATACTCTCACCCTCGGGCTCACTCTGATTTCACCCTGATCTCACCCTTGGGCTCAGCCTGATCTCACCCTCGGGTTCACGCTGATCTCACCCTCGGGCTCACGTTGATCTCACCCTCGGGCTCACCCTGATACCACTCTCGGGCTCACCCTGATCTCACCCTTCGGCTCACCCTGATCTCACCCTTGGGCTCACCCAGATCTCACCCTCGAGCACAGCCTGATCTCACCCTGGGGCTCACCCTGATCTCAGCCTCGGGCTTAGCCTGATCTCACCCTGGGGCTCACACTGATCTCACCCTGTGGCTCTGCCTGATCTCACCCTCGGGCTCACGCTGATCTCACCCTGGGGCTCACCCTGATCTCACCCCTGGGCTCACCCAGGTCTCACCCTCGAGCACAGCCTGATCTCACCCTGGGGCTCACCCTGATCTCAGCCTCGGGCTTAGCCTGATCTCACCCTGGGGCTCACACTGATCTCACCCTGGAGCTCAGGCTGATCTCACCCTCGGGTTCACCCTGATCACACCCTGATCTCACCCTCGGGCTCACGCTGATCTCAGACTGATCTCACCCTCGGGCTCACCCTGATCTCACCCTGATCTTACCCTCGGGCTCACGCTGACCTCACCCTGGGGCTCTTCCTGATCTCAGCTTGGGGCTCCCGCTGACCTCACCCTGGGGCTCACGCTGAACTCACCCTGGGGCTCACCCTGATCTCACTCTTGGGCTCACCTAGATCTCACCCTCGAGCACAGCCTGATCTCACCCTGGGGCTCACACTGATCTCACCCTCGGGCTCACGTTGATCTCACCCTCGGGCTCACCCTGATACCACTCTCGGGCTCACCCTGATCTCACCCTGGGGCTCATGCTGATCTCACCATAGGGATCACCATGATCTCACCCTCGGGCTGACGCTGATCTCACACTGGGGCTCATGATAATCTCGCCCTGGGACTCACCCTGATCTCACCCTCGGGCACAGCCTGATCTCACCCTGGGGCTCACCCTGATCTCAGCCTCAGGCCTAGCCTGATCTCACCCTGGGGCTCACTCTGATCTCACCCTGGGGCTCACCCTGATCTCACCATCGGGCTCAGCCTGATCTCACCCTGGGGCTCACGCTGATCTCACTCTGATCTCACAATAATCTCACCCTCGGGCTCACCCTGATCTCACCTTGATCTCACCCTGGGGCTCAGCCTGATCTCACCCTCGGGCTCACGCTGATCTCACCCTCGGGCTCACGTGGATCTCACCCTGAGGCTCAGCCTGATCTCACCCTCGGGCTCACGCTGATCTCACCCTCGGGCTCACGTTGATCTCACCCTCGGGCTCACCCTGATACCACTCTCGGGCTCACTCTGATCTCACCCTCAGGCTCACGCTGAACTCACCCTTGGGCTCACCCAGATCTCACCCTCGAGCATAGCCTGATCTCACCCTGGGGCTCACCCTGATCTCAGCCTCGGGCTTAGCCTGATCTCACCTTGGGGCTCACACTGATCTCACCCTGTTGCTCTGCCTGATCTCACCCTCGGGCTCACGCTGATCTCACCCTGGGGCTCACCCTGATCTCACCACTGGGCTCACCCAGGTCTCACCCTCGAGCACAGCCTGATCTCACCCTGGGGCTCACCCTGATCTCACCCTGAGGCTCAGCCTGATCTCACCCTCGGGCTCACGCTGATCTCACCCTTGGGCTCACGTTGATCTCACCCTCGGGCTCACCCTGATACCACTCTCGGGCTCACTCTGATCTCACCCTCGGGCTCACGCTGAACTCACCCTTGGGCTCACCCAGATCTCACCCTCGAGCACAGCCTGATCTCACCCTGGGGCTCACCCTGATCTCAGCCTCGGGCTTAGCCTGATCTCACCCTGGGGCTCACACTGATCTCACCCTGTGGCTCTGCCTGATCTCACCCTCGGGCTCACGCTGATCTCACCCTGGGGCTCACCCTGATCTCACCACTGGGCTCACCCAGGTCTCACCCTCGAGCACAGCCTGATCTCACCCTGGGGCTCACCCTGATCTCAGCCTCGGGCTTAGCCTGATCTCACCCTGGGGCTCACTCTGATCTCACCCTGGGGCTCACGCTGATTTCGCCCTGGGCTCACCCTGATCTCACCCTCAGGCGCAGCCTGATCTCACCCTGGGGCTCACCCTGATAGCCTCGGACTTAGCCTGATCTCCCCCTGGGGCTCACTATGATCTCCCCCTGTGGCTCACGCTGATTTCACCCTGGGGCTCACGCTGATCTCACCCTGGGGCTCACTCTGATCTCACCCTGCGGCTCACGCTGATGTCACCCTGGGGCTCACGCTGATCTCACTCTGATCTCGCACTGATCTCACCCTGGGGCTCACCCTGATCTCACCATCGGGCTCAGCCTGATCTCACCCTGGGGCTCACTCTGATCTCACAATACTCTCACCCTCGGGCTCACCCTGATTTCACCCTGATCTCACCCTGGGGCTCAGCCTGATCTCACCCTCGGGCTCACCCTGATCTCACCCTCGGGCTCAGCCTGATCTCACTCTGGGGCTCACACTGATCTCACCCTGTGGCTCTGCCTGATCTCACCCTCGGGCTCACGCTGATCTCACCCTGGGGCTCACCCTGATCTCACCACTGGGCTCACCCAGGTCTCACCCTCGAGCACAGCCTGATCTCACCCTGGAGCTCAGGCTGATCTCACCCCCGGGCTCACAGTGATCTCACCCTCGGGCTCACCCTGATCACACCCTGATCTCACCCTCGGGCACACGCTGATCTCACACTGATCTCACCCTCGGGCTCACCCTGATCTCACCCTGATCTCACCTTCGGGCTCACGCTGACCTCACCCTGGGGCTCATGCTGATCTCACCCTGGGCCTCACGCTAATCTCACTCTTGGGCTCATGCTGTTCTCATCTTGGGCTTCACGCTGATCTCACCCTTGGGCTCACCCAGATCTCACCCTCGGGCACAGCCTGATCTCACCCTGGGGCTCACCCTGATCTCAGCCTCGGGCTTAGCCTGATCTCACCCTGGGGCTCACTCTGATCTCACCCTGGGGCTCACGCTGATTTCGCCCTGGGCTCACCCTGATCTCACCCTCGGGCGCAGCCTGATCTCACCCTGGGGCTCACCCTGATAGCCTCGGACTTAGCCTGATCTCCCCCTGGGGCTCACTCTGATCTCCCCCTGTGGCTCACGCTGATCTCACCCTGGGGCTCACGCTGATCTCACCCTGGGGCTCACTCTGATCTCACCCTGGGGCTCACGCTGATCTCACGCTGATCTCATCTTGGGCTCACCCAGATCTCACCCTCGGGCATAGTCTGATCTCACCCTGGGACTCACCCTGATCTCACCCTGAGACTCACCCTAATCTCACCCTGGGGCTCACTCTGTTCTCACCCTGGGGCTCACGCTGATCTCACTCTGATCTCACACTGATCTCACCCTTGGGCTGACCCTGATCTCACCCTGGGGCTCACGCTGATCTCACCATAGGGATCACCCTGATCTCACCCTCGGGCTGACCATGATCTCACCCTGTGGCTCACCCTGATCTCACCCTCGGGCTCAGTCTGATCTCACCCTGGGGCTCACGCTGATCTCACTCTGATCTGACAATAATCTCACCCTCGGGCTCACCCTGATCTCACCCTGGGGCTCAGCCTGATCTCACCCTCGGGCTCACGTTGATCTCACCCTGACCTCGCCCTGGGGCTCACGCTGAGCTCACCCTGGGGCTCACCCTGATCTCACCCTCGGGCTCACGCTGATCTCACTCTCAGGCTCACGCTGATCTCACCCTCGGGCTCACCCTGATACCACTCTCGGGTTCACCCTGATCTCACCCTCGGGCTCACCCAGATCTCACCCTCGAGCACAACCTGATCTCACCCTGGGGCTCACCCTGATCTCGGCCTCGGGCTTTGCCTGATCTCACCCTGGGGCTCACACTGATCTCACCCTGTGGCTCTGCCTGATCTCACCCTCAGGCTCACGCTGATCTCACCCTGGGGCTCACCCTGATCTCACCACTAGGCTCACCCAGGTCTCACCCTCGAGCACAGCCTGATCTCACCCTGGGGCTCACCCTGATCTCAGCCTCGGGCTTAGCCTGATCTCACCCTGGGGCTCACACTGATCTCACCCTGGAGCTCACGCTGATCTCACCCTCGGGCTCACAGTGATCTCACCCTCGGGCTCACCCTGATCACACCCTGATCTCACCCTCGGGCACACGCTGATCTCACACTGATCTCACCCTCGGGCTCACCCTGATCTCACCCTGATCTCGCCCTGGGGCTCACCCTGATCTCACCCTCGGGCACAGCCTGATCTCACCCTGGGGCTCACCCTGATCTCACCCTGGGGCTCACGCTGATCTCACTCTGATCTCACACTGATCTCACCCTCGGGCTGACCCTGATCTCACCCTCAGGCTGACCTTGTTCTCACCCTGGGGCTCACGCTGATCTCACCCTGGGGCTCACCCTGATCTCAGCATCGGGCTCAGCCTGATCTCACCCTGGGGCTCACCCTGATCTCACCATCGGGCTCAGCCTGATCTCACCCTGGGGCTCACGCTGATCTCACTCTGATCTCACAATACTCTCACCCTCGGGCTCACTCTGATTTCACCCTGATCTCACCCTTGGGCTCAGCCTGATCTCACCCTCGGGTTCACGCTGATCTCACCCTCGGGCTCACGTTGATCTCACCCTCGGGCTCACCCTGATACCACTCTCGGGCTCACCCTGATCTCACCCTTCGGCTCACCCTGATCTCACCCTTGGGCTCACCCAGATCTCACCCTCGAGCACAGCCTGATCTCACCCTGGGGCTCACCCTGATCTCAGCCTCGGGCTTAGCCTGATCTCACCCTGGGGCTCACACTGATCTCACCCTGTGGCTCTGCCTGATCTCACCCTCGGGCTCACGCTGATCTCACCCTGGGGCTCACCCTGATCTCACCCCTGGGCTCACCCAGGTCTCACCCTCGAGCACAGCCTGATCTCACCCTGGGGCTCACCCTGATCTCAGCCTCGGGCTTAGCCTGATCTCACCCTGGGGCTCACACTGATCTCACCCTGGAGCTCAGGCTGATCTCACCCTCGGGTTCACCCTGATCACACCCTGATCTCACCCTCGGGCTCACGCTGATCTCAGACTGATCTCACCCTCGGGCTCACCCTGATCTCACCCTGATCTTACCCTCGGGCTCACGCTGACCTCACCCTGGGGCTCTTCCTGATCTCAGCTTGGGGCTCCCGCTGACCTCACCCTGGGGCTCACGCTGAACTCACCCTGGGGCTCACCCTGATCTCACTCTTGGGCTCACCTAGATCTCACCCTCGAGCACAGCCTGATCTCACCCTGGGGCTCACACTGATCTCACCCTCGGGCTCACGTTGATCTCACCCTCGGGCTCACCCTGATACCACTCTCGGGCTCACCCTGATCTCACCCTGGGGCTCACCCTGATCTCACCCTTGGGCTCATCCTGATCTCACCCTTGGGCTCACCCAGATCTCACCCTCGAGCACAGCCTGATCTCACCCTGGGGCTCTGCCTGATCTCACCCTCGGGCTCACGCTGATCTCACCCTGGGGCTCACCCTGATCTCACCCCTGGGCTCACCCAGGTCTCACCCTCGAGCACAGCCTGATCTCACCCTGGGGCTCACACTGATCTCACTCTGGAGCTCAGGCTGATCTCACCCTCGGGCTCACCCTGATCACACCCTGATCTCACCCTCGGGCTCACGCTGTTCTCAGACTGATCTCACCCTCGGGCTCACCCTGATCTCACCCTGATCTCACCCTCGGGCTCACGCTGACCTCACCCTGGGGCTCTTCCTGATCTCAGCTTGGGGCTCCCGCTGACCTCACCCTGGGGCTTACGCTGAACTCACCCTGGGGCTCACCCTGATCTCACCCTAGGGCTCACCCAGATCTCACCCTCGAGCACAGCCTGATCTCACCCTGGGGCTCACCCTGATCTCAGCCTCGGGCTTAGCCTGATCTCACCCTGGGGCTCACACTGATCTCACCCTGGAGCTCAGGCTGATCTCACCCTCGGGCTCACCCTGATCACACCCTGATCTCACCCTCGGGCTCACGCTGTTCTCAGACTGATCTCACCCTCGGGCTCACCCTGATCTCACCCTGATATCACCCTCGGGCTCACGCTGACCTCACCCTGGGGCTCTTCCTGATCTCAGCTTGGGGCTCCCGCTGACCTCACCCTGGGGCTTACGCTGAACTCACCCTGGGGCTCACCCTGATCTCACCCTTGGGCTCACCCAGATCTCACCCTCGAGCACAGCCTGATCTCACCCTGGGGCTCACACTGATCTCACTCTGGGGCTCTGCCTGATCTCACCCTCGGGCTCACGCTGATCTCACCAAGGGGCTCACCCTGATCTCACCCCTGGGCTCACCCAGGTCTCACCCTCGAGCACAGTCTGATCTCACCCTGGGACTCACCCTGATCTCACCCTGGGACTCACCCTGATCTCACCCTGGGGTTCACTCTGTTCTCACCCTGGGGCTCACGCTGATCTCACTCTGATCTCACACTGATCTCACCCTTGGGCTGACCCTGATCTCACCCTGGGGCTCACGCTGATCTCACCATAGGGATCACCCTGATCTCACCCTCAGGCTGACCCTGATCTCACCCTGTGGCTCACCCTGATCTCACCCTCGGGCTCAGTCTGATCTCACACTGGGGCTCACGCTGATCTCACTCTGATCTGACAATAATCTCACCCTCGGGCTCACCCTGATCTCACCCTGGGGCTCAGCCTGATCTCACCCTCGGGCTCACGTTGATCTCACCCTGACCTCGCCCTGGGGCTCACGCTGAGCTCACCCTGGGGCTCACCCTGATCTCACCCTCGGGCTCACGCTGATCTCGCCCTGATCTTACCCTGGGACTCACCCTGATCTCACCCTCGGGCTCAGCCTGATCTCATCCTCGGGCTCAGCCTGATCCCCACCCGGGCTCACCCTGATCACACCCTGGGGTTCACGCTGATCTCACCCCGATCTCACCCTGGGGCTCACGCTGATCTCACCCTGAGGCTCACCCTGATTTCACCCTGAGGCTCACCCTGATCTCGCCCTGATCTCACCCTGGGACTCACCCTGATCTCGCCCTTCGGCTCAGCCTGATCTCACCCTCGGGCTCACACTGATCTCACATTGGGGCTCACACTGATCTCACCCTCGGGCTGACCCTGATCTCACCCTGGGGCTCACGCTGATCTCACCCTAGTGATCACCCTGATCTCACCCTCGGGCTGACCCTGATCTCACCGTGGGGCTCACCCTGATCTCACCCTGCGGCTCACACTGATCTCACTCTGATCTCACACTGATCTCACCCTCGGGCTGACCCTGATCTCACCCTGGGGCTCACCCTGATCTCACCCTCGGGCTCAGCCTGATCTCACCCTGGGGCTCACGCTGATCTCACTCTGATCTGACAATAATCTCACCCTCGGGCTCACCCTGATCTCACCCTCGAGCACAGTCTGACCTCGCCCTGGGGCTCACGCTGAGCTCACCCTGGGGCTCACGCTGATCTCACCATGGGGCTCACCCTGATCTCACCCTCGGGCTCATGCTGATCTCACACTGATCTCACCCTCGGGCTCACCCTGATCTCACCCTGATCTCACCCTCGGGCTCACGCTGACCTCACCCTGGGGCTCACGCTGATCTCACCCTGGGCCTTACGCTGATCTAACCCTGGGCCTCACGCTGATCTCACTCTCGGGCTCACGCTGATCTCATCTTGGGCTTCACGCTGATCTCACCCTTGGGCTCACCCAGATCTCACCCTCGGGCACAGCCTGATCTCACCCTGGGGCTCACCCTGATGTCAGCCTCGGGCTTAGCCTGATCTCACCCTGGGGCTCACCCTGATCTCACCCTCGGGCTCACGCTGTTCTCAGACTGATCTCACCCTCGGGCTCACCCTGATCTCACCCTGATCTCACCCTCGGGCTCACGCTGACCTCACCCTGGGGCTCTTCCTGATCTCAGCTTGGGGCTCCCGCTGACCTCACCCTGGGGCTTACGCTGAACTCACCCTGGGGCTCACCCTGATCTCACCCTTGGGCTCACCCAGATCTCACCCTCGAGCACAGCCTGATCTCACCCTGGGGCTCACACTGATCTCACCCTGGGGCTCTGCCTGATCTCACCCTCGGGCTCACGCTGATCTCACCAAGGGGCTCACCCTGATCTCACTCCTGGGCTCACCCAGGTCTCACCCTCGAGCACAGTCTGATCTCACCCTGGGACTCACCCTGATCTCACCCTGGGACTCACCCTGATCTCACCCGGGCTCACTCTGTTCTCACCCTGGGGCTCATGCTGATCTCACTCTGATCTCACACTGATCTCACCCTTGGGCTGACCCTGATCTCACCCTGGGGCTCACGCTGATCTCACCATAGGGATCACCCTGATCTCACCCTCGGGCTGACCCTGATCTCACCCTGTGGCTCACCCTGATCTCACCCTCGGGCTCAGTCTGATCTCACCCTGGGGCTCACGCTGATCTCACTCTGATCTGACAATAATCTCACCCTCGGGCTCACCCTGATCTCACCCTGGGGCTCAGCCTGATCTCACCCTCGGGCTCACGTTGATCTCACCCTGACCTCGCCCTGGGGCTCACGCTGAGCTCAACCTGGGGCTCACCCTGATCTCACCTTCGGGCTCACGCTGATCTCGCCCTGATCTTACCCTGGGACTCACCCTGATCTCACCCTCGGGCTCAGCCTGATCTCATCCTCGGGCTCAGCCTGATCTCCACTCGGGCTCACCCTGATCACACCCTGGGGTTCACGCTGATCTCACCCCGATCTCACCCTGGGGCTCACGCTGATCTCACCCTGAGGCTCACCCTGATTTCACCCTGAGGCTCACCCTGATCTCACCCTGATCTCACCCTGGGACTCACCCTGATCTCACCCTTCGGCTCAGCCTGATCTCACCCTCGGGCTCACACTGATCTCACATTGGGGCTCACACTGATCTCACCCTCGGGCTGACCCTGATCTCACCCTGGGGCTCACGCTGATCTCACCCTAGTGATCACCCTGATCTCACCCTCGGGCTGACCCTGATCTCACCCTGGGGCTCACCCTGATCTCACCCTGCGGCTCACACTGATCTCACTCTGATCTCACACTGATCTCACCCTCGGGCTGACCCTGATCTCACCCTGGGGCTCACCCTGATTTCACCCTCGGGCTCAGCCTGATCTCACCCTGGGGCTCACGCTGATCTCACTCTGATCTGACAATAATCTCACCCTCGGGCTCACCCTGATCTCACCCTCGAGCACAGTCTGACCTCGCCCTGGGGCTCACGCTGAGCTCACCCTGGGGCTCACGCTGATCTCACCATGGGGCTCACCCTGATCTCACCCTCGGGCTCATGCTGATCTCACACTGATCTCACCCTCGGGCTCACCCTGATCTCACCCTGATCTCACCCTCGGGCTCACGCTGACCTCACCCTGGGGCTCACGCTGATCTCACCCTGGGCCTCACGCTGATCTAACCCTGGGCCTCACGCTGATCTCACTCTCGGGCTCACGCTGATCTCATCTTGGGCTTCACGCTGATCTCACCCTTAGGCTCACCCAGATCTCACCCTCGGGCACAGCCTGATCTCACCCTGGGGCTCACCCTGATGTCAGCCTCGGGCTTAGCCTGATCTCACCCTGGGGCTCACTCTGATCTCACCCTGGGGCTCACGCTGATCTCACTCTGATCTCACGCTGATCTCACTCTGATCTCACAATACTCTCACCCTCGGGCTCACCCTGATTTCACCCTGATCTCACCCTGGGGCTCAGCCTGATCTCACCCTCGGGGTCACCCTGACCTCCCCCTCGGGCTCACCCTGATGTCAGCCTCGGGCTTAGCCTGATCTCACCATCGGGCTCAGCCTGATCTCACCATCGGGCTCAGCCTGATCTCACCCTGGGGCTCACGCTGATCTCACTCTAATCTCACAATACTTTCACCCTCGGGCTCACCCTGATTTCACCCTGATCTCACCCTGGGGCTCAGCCTGATCTCACCCTCGGGCTCACCCTGATCTCACCCTTGGGCTCAGCCTGATCTCACCCTGGGGCTCACGCTGATCTCACTCTGATCTCACAATAATCTCACCCTCGGGCTCACCCTGATCTCACCCTGATCTCACCCTGGGGCTCAGCCTGATCTCACCCTCGAGCACAGCCTGATCTCACCCTGGGGCTCACCCTGATCTCAGCCTCGGGCTTAGCCTGATCTCACCCTGGGGCTTACACTGATCTCACCCTGGAGCTCAGGCTGATCTCACCCTGTGGGTCACGCTGATCTCACCCTAGGGCTCACCCTGATCTCACCCTCGGGCTCACACTGATCTCACCCTCGGGCTCACAGTGATCTCACTCTCGGGCTCACCCTGATCACACCCTGGGGTTCACGCTGATCTCACGCTGATCTCACCCTGGGGCTCACGCTGATCTCACCCTGAGGCTCACCCTGATCTCACCCTGAGGCTCACCCTGATCTCGCCCTGATCTCACCCTGGGACTCACCCTGATCTCACCCTCGGGCTCAGCCTGATCTCACCCTCGGGCTCACACTGATCTCACCCTCGGGCTGACAGTGATCTCACCCTCGGGCTCACCCTGATCACACCCTGGGGCTCACCCTGATCTCCACTCGGGCTCACCCTGATCACACCCTGGGGTTCAGGCTGATCTCACCCTGATCTCACCCTGGGGCTCACGCTGATCTCACCCTGAGGCTCACCCTGATCTCACCCTGAGGCTCACCCTGATCTCGCCCTGATCTTACCCTGGGCCTCACCCTGATCTCACCCTCGGGCTCAGCCTGATCTCACCCTCGGGCTCACACTGATCTCACATTGGGGCTCACACTGATCTCACCCTCGGTCGACCCTGATCTCACCCTGGGGCTCACGCTGATCTCACCCTAGGGATCACCCTGCTCTCACCCTCAGGCTGACCCTGATCTCACACTGGGGCTCACGCTGATCTCGCCCTGGGGCTCACCCTGATCTCACCCTCGGGCACAGCCTGATCTCACCCTGGGGCTCACCCTGATCTCACTCTGGGGCTCACTCTGATCTCACCCTGGGGCTCACGCTGATCTCACTCTGATCTCACACTGATCTCACCCTCGGGCTGACCTTGATCTCACCCTGGGGCTCACCCTGATCTCACCCTCGGGCTCAGCCTGATCTCACCCTGGGGCTCACGCTGATCTCACTCTGATCTGACAATAATCTCACCCTCGGGCTCACCCTGATCAACCCCTGGGGCTCAGCCTGATCTCACCCTCGGGCTCACGTTGATCTCACCCTGACCTCGCCCTTGGGCTGACGCTGATCTCACCCTCGGGCTCGCGCTGACCTCACCCTGGGGCTCTTCCTGATCTCACCTTCGAGCTCCCGCTGACCTCACCCTGGGGCTCACGCTGATCTCACCCTGGGCCTCACGCTGATCTAACCCTGGGCCTCACGCTGATCTCACTCTCGGGCTCACGCAGATCTCATCTTGGGCTTCACGCTGATCTCACCCTTGGGCTCACCCAGATCTCACCCTCGGGCACAGTCTGATCTCACCCTGGGGCTCACCCTGATCTCAGCCTCGGGCTTAGCCTGATCTCACCCTGGGGCTCACTCTGATCTCACCCTGGGGCTCACGCTGATCTCACCCTGGGGCTCACGCTGATCTCACTCTGATCTCACGCAGATCTCACTGTGATCTCACACTGATCTCACTCTTGGGCTGACCCTGATCTCACCCTGGGGCTCACGCTGATCTCACCATAGGGATCACCCTGATCTCACCCTCGGGCTGACCCTGATCTCACACTGGGGCTCACGATAATCTCGCCCTGGGGCTCACCCTGATCTCACCCTCGGGCACAGCCTGATCTCACCCTGGGGCTCACCCTGATCTCAGCCTCAGGCTTAGCCTGATCTCACCCTGGGGCGCACTCTGATCTCACCCTGGGGCTCACGCTGATCTCACTCTGATCTCACACTGATCTCACCCTCGGGCTGACCCTGACCTCACCCTGGGGCTCACGCTGATCTCACCCTGGGGCTCACCCTGATCTCACCATCGGGCTCAGCCTGATCTCACCCTGGGGCTCACGCTGATCTCACTCTGATCTCACAATACTCTCACCCTCGGGCTCACTCTGATTTCACCCTGATCTCACCCTGGGGCTCAGCCTGATCTCACCCTCGGGCTCACGCTGATCTCACCCTCGGGCTCACCCTGATACCACTCTCGGGCTCACCCTGATCTCACCCTCGGGCTCACCCAGATCTCACCCTCGAGCACAACCTGATCTCACCCTGGGGCTCACCCTGATCTCAGCCTCGGGCTTAGCCTGATCTCACCCTGGGGCTCACACTGATTTCACCCTGGGGCTCTGCCTGATCTTACCCTCGGGCTCACGCTGATCTCACCCTGGGGCTCACCCTGATTTCACCCCTGGGCTCACCTAGGTCTCACCCTCGAGCACAGCCTGATCTCACCCTGGGGTCACCCTGATCTCAGCCTCGGGCTTAGCCTGATCTCACCCTGGGGCCCACACTGATCTCACCCTGGAGCTCAGGCTGATCTCACCCTCGGGCTCACAGTGATCTCACCCTCGGGCTCACCCTGATCACACCCTGGGGCTCACCCTGATCTCACCTCGGGCTCACCCTGATCACACCCTGGGGTTCACGCTGATCTCACCCTGATCTCACCCTGGGGCTCACTCTGATCTCACCCTGAGGCTCACCCTGATCTCGCCCTGATCTCACCGAGGGACTCACCCTGATCTCACCCTTGGGCTCAGCCTGATCTCACCCTGGGGCTCACTCTGATCTCACCCTGGGGCTCACGCTGATCTCACTCTGATCTCACGCTGATCTCACTCTGATCTCACACTGATCTCACTCTTGGGCTGACCCTGATCTCACCCTGGGGCTCACGCTGATCTCACCATAGGGATCACCCTGATCTCACCCTCGGGCTGACGCTGATCTCACACTGGGGCTCATGATAATCTCGCCCTGGGACTCACCCTGATCTCACCCTCGGGCACAGCCTGATCTCACCCTGGGGCTCACCCTGATCTCAGCCTCAGGCTTAGCCTGATCTCACCCTGGGGCGCACTCTGATCTCACACTGGGGCTCACGCTGATCTCACTCTGATCTCACACTGATCTCACCCTCGGGCTGACCCTGACCTCAGCCTGGGGCTCACGCTGATCTCACCCTGGGGCTCACGCTGATCTCACCCTGGGGCTCACCCTGATCTCACCATCGGGCTCAGCCTGATCTCACCCTGGGGCTCACGCTGATCTCACTCTGATCTCACAATACTCTCACCCTCGGGCTCACTCTGATTTCACCCTGATCTCACCCTGGGGCTCAGCCTGATCTCACCCTCGGGCTCACGCTGATCTCATCCTCAGGCTCACCCAGATCTCACCCTCGAGCACAACCTGATCTCACCCTGGGGCTCACCCTGATCTCAGCCTCGGGCTTAGCCTGATCTCACCCTGGGGCTCACACTGATTTCACCCTGGGGCTCTGCCTGATCTCACCCTCGGGCTCACGCTGATCTCACCCTGGGGCTCACCCTGATTTCACCCCTGGGCTCACCTAGGTCTCACCCTCGAGCACAGCCTGATCTCACCCTGGGGTCACCCTGATCTCAGCCTCGGGCTTAGCCTGATCTCACCCTGGGGCTCACACTGATTTCACCCTGGGGCTCTGCCTGATCTCACCCTCGGGCTCACGCTGATCTCACCCTGGGGCTCACCCTGATTTCACCCCTGGGCTCACCTAGGTCTCACCCTCGAGCACAGCCTGATCTCAGCCTGGGGTCACCCTGATCTCAGCCTCGGGCTTAGCCTGATCTCACCCTGGGGCTCACACTGATCTCACCCTGGAGCTCAGGCTGATCTCACCCTCGGGCTCACAGTGATCTCACCCTCGGGCTCACCCTGATCACACCCTGGGGCTCGCCCTGATCTCACCTCGGGCTCACCCTGATCACACCCTGGGGTTCACGCTGATCTCACCCTGATCTCACCCTGGGGCTCACTCTGATCTCACCCTGATCTCGCCCTGATCTCACCGAGGGACTCACCCTGATCTCACCCTCGGGCTCAGCCTGATCTCACCCTTGGGCTGACCCTGATCTCACCCTGGGGCTCACGCTGATCTCACCATAGGGATCACCCTGATCTCACCCTCGGGCTGACGCTGATCTCACACTGGGGCTCATGATAATCTCGCCCTGGGACTCACCCTGATCTCACCCTTGGGCACAGCCTGATCTCACCCTGGGGCTCACCCTGATCTCAGCTTCAGGCCTAGCCTGATCTCACCCTGGGGCTCACTCTGATCTCACCCTGGGGCTCACCCTGATCTCACCATCGGGCTCAGCCTGATCTCACCCTGGGGCTCACGCTGATCTCACTCTGATCTCACAATACTCTCACCCTCGGGCTCACCCTGATTTCACCCTGATCTCACCCTGGGGCTCAGCCTATTCTCACCCTCGGGGTCACCCTGACTTCCCACTCGGGCTCAGCCTGATCTCACCCTGGGGCTCACGCTGATCTCACTCTGATCTCACAATAATCTCACCCTCGGGCTCACCCTGATCTCACCCTGGGGCTCAGCCTGATCTCACCCTCGGGCTCACGCTGATCTCACCCTCGGGCTCACGTTGATCTCACCCTGGGGCTCAGCCTGATCTCACCCTCGGGCTCACCCTGATACCACTCTCGGGCTCACTCTGATCTCACCCTCGGTCTCACGCTGAACTCACCCTCGGGCTCACCCAGATCTCACCCTCGAGCACAGCCTGATCTCACCCTGGGGCTCACCCTGATCTCAGCCTCGGGCTTAGCCTGATCTCACCCTGGGGCTCACACTGATCTCACCCTGTGGCTCTGCCTGATCCCACCCTCGGGCTCACGCTGATCTCACCCTGGGGCTCACCCTGATCTCACCACTGGGCTCACCCAGGTCTCACCCTCGAGCACAGCCTGATCTCACCCTGGGGCTCACCCTGATCTCAGCCTCGGGCTTAGCCTGATCTCACCCTGGGGCTCACACTGATCTCACTTTGGAGCTCAGGCTGATCTCACCCTCGGGCTCACAGTGATCTCACCCTCGGGCTCACCCTGATCTCACCCTGATCTCACCCTCGGGCTCACGCTGACATCACCCTGGGGCTCACGCTGATCTCACCCTGGGCCTCACGCTGATCTCACCCTGGGCCTCACGCTAATCTCACTCTCGGGCTCATGCTGATCTCATCTTGGGCTTCACGCTGATCTCACCTTGGGCTTCACGCTGATCTCACCCTTGGGCTCACCCAGATCTCACCCTCGGGCATAGTCTGATCTCACCCTGGGACTCACCCTGATCTCACCCTGAGACTCACCCTGATCTCACCCTGGGGCTCACTCTGTTCTCACCCTGGGGCTCACGCTGATCTCACTCTGATCTCACACTGATCTCACCCTTGGGCTGACCCTGATCTCACCCTGGGGCTCACGCTGATCTCACCATAGGGATCACCCTGATCTCACCCTCGGGCTGACCCTGATCTCACCCTGTGGCTCACCATGATCTCACCCTGGGGCTCACGCTGATCTCACTCTGATCTGACAATATTCTCACCCTCGGGCTCACCCTGATCTCACCCTGGGGATCTGCCTGATCTCACCCTCGGGCTCACGTTGATCTCACCCTGACCTCGCCCTGGGGCTCACCCTGATCTCAGCCTCGGGCTTAGCCTGATCTCACCCTGGGGTTCACGTTGATCTCACCCTGATCTCACCCTGGGGCTCACTCTGATCTCACCCTGAGGCTCACCCTGATCTCGCCCTGATCTCACCGAGGGACTCACCCTGATCTCACCCTCGGGCTCAGCCTGATCTCACCCTGGGGCTCACTCTGATCTCACCCTGGGGCTCACGCTGATCTCACTCTGATCTCACTCTGATCTCACACTGATCTCACCCTTGGGCTGACCCTGATCTCACCCTGGGGCTCATGCTGATCTCACCATAGGGATCACCCTGATCTCACCCTCGGGCTGACGCTGATCTCACACTGGGGCTCATGATAATCTCGCCCTGGGACTCACCCTGATCTCACCCTCGGGCACAGCCTGATCTCACCCTGGGGCTCACCCTGATCTCAGCCTCAGGCCTAGCCTGATCTCACCCTGGGGCTCACTCTGATCTCACCCTGGGGCTCACCCTGATCTCACCATCGGGCTCAGCCTGATCTCACCCTGGGGCTCACGCTGATCTCACTCTGATCTCACAATACTCTCACCCTCGGGCTCACCCTGATCAGACCCTGGGGCTCAGCCTGATCTCACCCTCGGGGTCACCCTGACCTCCCCCTCGGGCTCAGCCTGATCTCACCCTGGGGCTCACGCTGATCTCACTCTGATCTCACAATAATCTCACCCTCGGGCTCACCGTGATCTCACCTTGATCTCACCCTGGGGCTCAGCCTGATCTCACTCTCGGGCTCACGCTGATCTCACCCTCGGGCTCACGTTGATCTCACCCTGAGGCTCAGCCTGATCTCACCCTCGGGCTCACGCTGATCTCACCCTCGGGCTCACGTTGATCTCACCCTCGGGCTCACCCTGATACCACTCTCGGGCTCACTCTGATCTCACCCTCGGGCTCACGCTGAACTCACCCTTGGGCTCACCCAGATCTCACCCTCGAGCATAGCCTGATCTCACCCTGGGGCTCACCCTGATCTCAGCCTCGGGCTTAGCCTGATCTCACCCTGGGGCTCACACTGATCTCACCCTGTGGCTCTGCCTGATCTCACCCTCGGGCTCACGCTGATCTCACCCTGGGGCTCACCCTGATCTCACCACTGGGCTCACCCAGGTCTCACCCTCGAGCACAGCCTGATCTCACCCTGGGGCTCACCCTGATCTCAGCCTCGGGCTTAGCCTGATCTCACCCTGGGGCTCACACTGATCTCACCCTGGAGCTCAGGCTGATCTCACCCTCGGGCTCACAGTGATCTCACCCTCGGGCTCACCCTGATCTCACCCTCGGGCACACGCTGATCTCACACTGATCTCACCCTCGGGCTCACTCTGATCTCACCCTGGGGCTCACGCTGATCTCACGCTGATCTCATCTTGGGCTCACCCAGATCTCACCCTCGGGCATAGTCTGATCTCACCCTGGGACTCATCCTGATCTCACCCTGAGACTCACCCTGATCTCACCCTGGGGCTCACTCTGTTCTCACCCTGGGGCTCACGCTGATCTCACTCTGATCTCACACTGATCTCACCCTTGGGCTGACCCTGATCTCACCCTGGGGCTCACGCTGATCTCACCATAGGGATCACCCTGATCTCACCCTCGGGCTGACCCTGATCTCACCCTGTGGCTCACCCTGATCTCACCCTCGGGCTCAGTCTGATCTCACCCTGGGGCTCACGCTGATCTCACTCTGATCTGACAATAATCTCACCCTCGGGCTCACCCTGATCTCACCCTGGGGCTCAGCCTGATCTCACCCTCGGGCTCACGTTGATCTCACCCTGACCTCGCCCTGGGGCTCACGCTGAGCTCACCCTGGGGCTCACCCTGATCTCACCCTCGGGCTCAGGCTGATCTCACTCTCAGGCTCACGCTGATCTCACCCTCGGGCTCGCCCTGATACCACTCTCGGGCTCACCCTGATCTCACTCTCGGGCTCACCCAGATCTCACCCTCGAGCACAACCTGATCTCACCCTGGGGCTCACCCTGATCTCGTCCTCGGGCTTAGCCTGATCTCACCCTGGGGCTCACACTGATCTCACCCTGTGGCTCTGCCTGATCTCACCCTCGGGCTCACTCTGATCTCACCCTGGGGCTCACCCTGATCTCACCACTGGGCTCACCCAGGTCTCACCCTCGAGCACAGCCTGATCTCACCCTGGGGCTCACCCTGATCTCAGCCTCGGGCTTAGCCTGATCTCACCCTGGGGCTCACACTGATCTCACCCTGGAGCTCACGCTGATCTCACCCTCGGGCTCACAGTGATCTCACCCTCGGGCTCACCCTGATCACACCCTGATCTCACCCTCGGGCACACGCTGATCTCACATTGATCTCACCCTCGGGCTCACCCTGATCTCACCCTGATCTCACCCTCGGGCTCACGCTGACCTCACCCTGGAGCTCACGCTGATCTCACCCTGGGCCTCACGCTGATCTCACCCTGGGCCTCACGCTAATCTCACTCTCGGGCTCATGCTGATCTCATCTTGGGCTTCACGCTGATCTCACCCTTGGGCTCACCCAGATCTCACCCTCGGGCACAGCCTGATCTCACCCTGGGGCTCACCCTGATCTCAGCCTCGGGCTTAGCCTGATCTCACTCTGATCTCACCCTGGGGCTCACGCTGATTTCGCCCTGGGCTCACCCTGATCTCACCCTCGGGCGCAGCCTGATCTCACCCTGGGGCTCACACTGATCTCAGCCTCGGACTTAGCCTGATCTCCCCCTGGGGCTCACTCTGATCTCCCCCTGTGGCTGACGCTGATCTCACCCTGGGGATCACGCTGATCTCACCCTGGGGCTCACTCTGATCTCACACTGGGGCTCACGCTGATCTCACTCTCGGGCTCACGCTGATCTCATCTTGGGCTCACCCAGATCTCACCTTCGGGCATAGTCTGATCTCACCCTGGGACTCACCCTGATCTCACCCTGGGGCTCACTCTGTTCTCACCCTGGGGCTCACGCTGATCTCACTCTGATCTCACACTTGGGCTGACCCTGATCTCACCCTGGGGCTGACCCTGATCTCACCCTGGGGCTCATGCTGATCTCACCATAGGGATCACCCTGATCTCACCCTCGGGCTGACCCTGATCTCACACTGGGGCTCACGCTGATCTCACAATAGGGATCACCCTGATCTCACCCTCGGGCTGACCCTGATCTCACCCTCGGGCACAGCCTGATCTCACCCTGGGGCTCACCCTGATCTCAGCCTCAGGCCTAGCCTGATCTCACCCTGGGGCTCACTCTGATCTCACCCTGGGGCTCACCCTGATCTCACCATCGGGCTCAGCCTGATCTCACCCTGGGGCTCACGCTGATCTCACTCTGATCTCACAATACTTTCACCCTCGGGCTCACCCTGATTTCACCCTGATCAGACCCTGGGGCTCAGCCTGATCTCACCCTGGGGGTCACCCTGACCTCCCCCTCGGGCTCAGCCTGATCTCACCCTGGGGCTCACGCTGATCTCACTCTGATCTCACAATAATCTCACTCTCGGGCTCACCCTGATCTCACCTTGATCTCACCCTGGGGCTCAGCCTGATCTCACCCTCGGGCTCACGCTGATCTCACCCTCGGGCTCACGTTGATCTCACCCTGAGGCTCAGCCTGATCTCACCCTCGGGCTCACGCTGATCTCACCCTCGGGCTCACGTTGATCTCACCCTCGGGCTCACCCTGATACCACTCTCGGGCTCACGCTGATCTCACCCTCGGGCTCACGTTGATCTCACCCTCGGGCTCACCCTGATACCACTCTCGGGCTCACTCTGATCTCACCCTCGGGCTCACGCTGAACTCACACTTGGGCTCACCCAGATCTCACCCTCGAGCATAGCCTGATCTCACCCTGGGGCTCACCCTGATCTCAGCCTCGGGCTTAGCCTGATCTCACCCTGGGGCTCACACTGATCTCACCCTGTGGCTCTGCCTGATCTCACCCTCGGGCTCACGCTGATCTCACCCTGGGGCTCACCCTGATCTCACCACTGGGCTCACCCAGGTCTCACCCTCGAGCACAGCCTGATCTCACCCTGGGGCTCACCCTGATCTCAGCCTCGGGCTTAGCCTGATCTCACCCTGGGGCTCACACTGATCTCACCCTGGAGCTCAGGCTGATCTCACCCTCGGGCTCACAGTGATCTCACCCTCGGGCTCACCCTGATCACATCCTGATCTCACCCTCGGGCACACGCTGATCTCACACTGATCTCACCCTCGGGCTCACCCTGATCTCACCCTGATCTCACCCTCGGGCTCACGCTGACCTCACCCTGGGGCTCACGCTGATTTCACCCTGGGCCTCACGCAAATCTCACTCTCGGGCTCATGCTGATCTCATCTTGGGCTTCACGCTGATCTCACCCTTGGGCTCACCCAGATCTCACCCTCGGGCACAGCCTGATCTCACCCTGGGGCTCACCCTGATCTCAGCCTCGGGCTTAGCCTGATCTCACCCTGGGGCTCACTCTGATCTTACCCTGGGGCTCATGCTGATTTTGCCCTGGGCTCACCCTGATCTCACCCTCGGGCGCAGCCTGATCTCACCCTGGGGCTCACCCTGATAGCCTCGGACTTAGCCTGATCTCCCCCTGGGGCTCACTCTGATCTCCCCCTGTGGCTCACGCTGATCTCACCCTGGGGCTCACGCTGATCTCACCCTGGGGCTCACTCTGATCTCACCCTGGGGCTCACGCTGATCTCACTCTGATCTCACGCTGATCTCACTCTGATCTCACTCTGATCTCACACTGATCTCACCCTTGGGCTGACCCTGATCTCACCCTGGGGCTCATGCTGATCTCACCATAGGGATCACCATGATCTCACCCTCGGGCTGACGCTGATCTCACACTGGGGCTCATGATAATCTCGCCCTGGGACTCACCCTCGGGCACAGCCTGATCTCACCCTGGGGCTCACCCTGATCTCAGCCTCAGGCCTAGCCTGATCTCACCCTGGGGCTCACTCTGATCTCACCCTGGGGCTCACCCTGATCTCACCATCGGGCTCAGCCTGATCTCACCCTGGGGCTCACGCTGATCTCACTCTGATCTCACAATAATCTCACCCTCGGGCTCACCCTGATCTCACCTTGATCTCACCCTGGGGCTCAGCCTGATCTCACCCTCGGGCTCACGCTGATCTCACCCTCGGGCTCACGTTGATCTCACCCTGAGGCTCAGCCTGATCTCACCCTCGGGCTCACGCTGATCTCACCCTCGGGCTCACGTTGATCTCACCCTCGGGCTCACCCTGATACCACTCTCGGGCTCACTCTGATCTCACCCTCGGGCTCACGCTGAACTCACCCTTGGGCTCACCCAGATCTCACCCTCGAGCATAGCCTGATCTCACCCTGGGGCTCACCCTGATCTCAGCCTCGGGCTTAGCCTGATCTCACCCTGGGGCTCACACTGATCTCACCCTGTGGCTCTGCCTGATCTCACCCTCGGGCTCACGCTGATCTCACCCTGGGGCTCACCCTGATCTCACCACTGGGCTCACCCAGGTCTCACCCTCGAGCACAGCCTGATCTCACCCTGGGGCTCACCCTGATCTCAGCCTCGGGCTTAGCCTGATCTCACCCTGGGGCTCACACTGATCTCACCCTGGAGCTCAGGCTGATCTCACCCTCGGGCTCACAGTGATCTCACCCTCGGGCTTACCCTGATCACACCCTGATCTCACCCTCGGGCACACACTGATCTCACACTGATCTCACCCTCGGGCTCACCCTGATCTCACCCTGATCTCACCCTCGGGCTCACGCTGACCTCACCCTGGGGCTCACGCTGATCTCACCCTGGGCCTCACGCTAATCTCACTCTCGGGCTCATGCTGATCCCATCTTGGGCTTCACGCTGATCTCAATCCTTGGGCTCACCCAGATCTCACCCTCGGGCACAGCCTGATCTCACCCTGGGGCTCACCCTGATCTCAGCCTCGGGCTTAGCCTGATCTCACCCTGGGGCTCACTCTGATCTCACCCTGGGGCTCACGCTGATTTCGCCCTGGGCTCACCCTGATCTCACCCTCGGGCGCAGCCTGATCTCACCCTGGGGCTCACCCTGATAGCCTCGGACTTAGCCTGATCTCCCCCTGGGGCTCACTCTGATCTCCCCCTGTGGCTCACGCTGATCTCACCCTGGGGCTCAGGCTGATCTCACCCTGGGGCTCACTCTGATCTCACCCTGGGGCTCACGCTGATCTCACCCTGGGGCTCACGCTGATCTCACTCTGATCTCACACTGATCTCACCCTGGGGCTCACCCTGATCTCACCATCGGGCTCAGCCTGATCTCACCCTGGGGCTCACGCTGATCTCTCTCTGATCTCACAATACTCTCACCCTCGGGCTCAGCCTGATCTCACCCTGGGGCTCACGCTGATCTCACTCTGATCTCACGCTGATCTCACTCTGATCTCACTCTGATCTCACACTGATCTCACCCTTGGGCTGACCCTGATCTCACCCTGGGGCTCATGCTGATCTCACCATAGGGATCACCATGATCTCACCCTCGGGCTGACGCTGATCTCACACTGGGGCTCATGATAATCTCGCCCTGGGACTCACCCTCGGGCACAGCCTGATCTCACCCTGGGGCTCACCCTGATCTCAGCCTCAGGCCTAGCCTGATCTCACCCTGGGGCTCACTCTGATCTCACCCTGGGGCTCACCCTGATCTCACCATCGGGCTCAGCCTGATCTCACCCTGGGGCTCACGCTGATCTCACTCTGATCTCACAATAATCTCACCCTCGGGCTCACCCTGATCTCACCTTGATCTCACCCTGGGGCTCAGCCTGATCTCACCCTCGGGCTCACGCTGATCTCACCCTCGGGCTCACGTTGATCTCACCCTGAGGCTCAGCCTGATCTCACCCTCGGGCTCACGCTGATCTCACCCTCGGGCTCACGTTGATCTCACCCTCGGGCTCACCCTGATACCACTCTCGGGCTCACTCTGATCTCACCCTCGGGCTCACGCTGAACTCACCCTTGGGCTCACCCAGATCTCACCCTCGAGCATAGCCTGATCTCACCCTGGGGCTCACCCTGATCTCAGCCTCGGGCTTAGCCTGATCTCACCCTGGGGCTCACACTGATCTCACCCTGTGGCTCTGCCTGATCTCACCCTCGGGCTCACGCTGATCTCACCCTGGGGCTCACCCTGATCTCACCACTGGGCTCACCCAGGTCTCACCCTCGAGCACAGCCTGATCTCACCCTGGGGCTCACCCTGATCTCAGCCTCGGGCTTAGCCTGATCTCACCCTGGGGCTCACACTGATCTCACCCTGGAGCTCAGGCTGATCTCACCCTCGGGCTCACAGTGATCTCACCCTCGGGCTTACCCTGATCACACCCTGATCTCACCCTCGGGCACACACTGATCTCACACTGATCTCACCCTCGGGCTCACCCTGATCTCACCCTGATCTCACCCTCGGGCTCACGCTGACCTCACCCTGGGGCTCACGCTGATCTCACCCTGGGCCTCACGCTAATCTCACTCTCGGGCTCATGCTGATCCCATCTTGGGCTTCACGCTGATCTCAATCCTTGGGCTCACCCAGATCTCACCCTCGGGCACAGCCTGATCTCACCCTGGGGCTCACCCTGATCTCAGCCTCGGGCTTAGCCTGATCTCACCCTGGGGCTCACTCTGATCTCACCCTGGGGCTCACGCTGATTTCGCCCTGGGCTCACCCTGATCTCACCCTCGGGCGCAGCCTGATCTCACCCTGGGGCTCACCCTGATAGCCTCGGACTTAGCCTGATCTCCCCCTGGGGCTCACTCTGATCTCCCCCTGTGGCTCACGCTGATCTCACCCTGGGGCTCAGGCTGATCTCACCCTGGGGCTCACTCTGATCTCACCCTGGGGCTCACGCTGATCTCACCCTGGGGCTCACGCTGATCTCACTCTGATCTCACACTGATCTCACCCTGGGGCTCACCCTGATCTCACCATCGGGCTCAGCCTGATCTCACCCTGGGGCTCACGCTGATCTCTCTCTGATCTCACAATACTCTCACCCTCGGGCTCAGCCTGATCTCACCCTGGGGCTCACTCTGATCTCACCCTGGGGCTCACGCTGATCTCACTCTGATCTCACTCTGATCTCACACTGATCTCACCCTTGGGCTGACCCTGATCTCACCTTGGGGCTCATGCTGATCTCACCATAGGGATCACCCTGATCTCACCCTCGGGCTGACGCTGATCTCACACTGGGGCTCATGATAATCTCGCCCTGGGACTCACCCTGATCTCACCCTCGGGCACAGCCTGATCTCACCCTGGGGCTCACCCTGATCTCAGCCTCAGGCCTAGCCTGATCTCACCCTGGGGCTCACTCTGATCTCACCCTGGGGCTCACCCTGATCTCACCATCAGGCTCAGCCTGATCTCACCCTGGGGCTCACGCTGATCTCACTCTGATCTCACAATACTCTCACTCTCGGGCTCACCCTGATTTCACCCTGATCAGACCCTGGGGCTCAGCCTGATCTCACCCTCGGGGTCACCCTGACCTCCCCCTCGGGCTCAGCCTGATCTCACCCTGGGGCTCACGCTGATCTCACTCTGATCTCACAATAATCTCACCCTCGGGCTCACCCTGATCTCACCTTGATCTCACCCTGGGGCTCAGCCTGATCTCACCCTCGGGCTCACGCTGATCTCACCCTCGGGCTCACGTTGATCTCACCCTGAGGCTCAGCCTGATCTCACCCTCGGGCTCACGCTGATCTCACCCTCGGGCTCACGGTGATCTCACCCTCGGGCTCACCCTGATACCACTCTCGGGCTCACTCTGATCTCACCCTCGGGCTCACGCTGAACTCACCCTTGGGCTCACCCAGATCTCACCCTCGAGCATAGCCTGATCTCACCCTGGGGCTCACCCTGATCTCAGCCTCGGCCTTAGCCTGATCTCACCCTGGGGCTCACACTGATCTCACCCTGTGGCTCTGCCTGATCTCACCCTCGGGCTCACGCTGATCTCACCCTGGGGCTCACCCTGATCTCACCACTGGGCTCACCCAGGTCTCACCCTCGAGCACAGCCTGATCTCACCCTGGGGCTCACCCTGATCTCAGCCTCGGGCTTAGCCTGATCTCACCCTGGGGCTCACACTGATCTCACCCTGGAGCTCAGGCTGATCTCACCCTCGGGCTCACAGTGATCTCACCCTCGGGCTCACCCTGATCACACCCTGATCTCACCCTCGGGCACACGCTGATCTCACACTGATCTCACCCTCGGGCTCACTCTGATCTCACCCTGGGGCTCACGCTGATCTCACGCTGATCTCATCTTGGGCTCACCCAGATCTCACCCTCGGGCATAGTCTGATCTCACCCTGGGACTCATCCTGATCTCACCCTGAGACTCACCCTGATCTCACCCTGGGGCTCACTCTGTTCTCACTCTGGGGCTCACGCTGATCTCACTCTGATCTCACACTGATCTCACCCTTGGGCTGACCCTGATCTCACCCTGGGGCTCATGCTGATCTCACCATAGGGATCACCCTGATCTCACCCTCGGGCTGACCCTGATCTCACCCTGTGGCTCACCCTGATCTCACCCTCGGGCTCAGTCTGATCTCACCCTGGGGCTCACGCTGATCTCACTCTGATCTGACAATAATCTCACCCTCGGGCTCACCCTGATCTCACCCTGGGGCTCAGCCTGATCTCACCCTCGGGCTCACGTTGATCTCACCCTGACCTCGCCCTGGGGCTCACGCTGAGCTCACCCTGGGGCTCACCCTGATCTCACCCTCGGGCTCACGCTGATCTCACTCTCAGGCTCACGCTGATCTCACCCTCGGGCTCACCCTGATACCACTCTCGGGCTCACCCTGATCTCACTCTCGGGCTCATCCAGATCTCACCCTCGAGCACAACCTGATCTCACCCTGGGGCTCACCCTGATCTCGGCCTCGGGCTTAGCCTGATCTCACCCTGGGGCTCACACTGATCTCACCCTGTGGCTCTGCCTGATCTCACCCTCGGGCTCACTCTGATCTCACCCTGGGGCTCACCCTGATCTCACCACTGGGCTCACCCAGGTCTCACCCTCGAGCACAGCCTGATCTCACCCTGGGGCTCACCCTGATCTCAGCCTCGGGCTTAGCCTGATCTCACCCTGGGGCTCACACTGATCTCACCCTGGAGCTCACGCTGATCTCACCCTCGGGCTCACCCTCGGGCTCACCCTGATCACACCCTGATCTCACCCTCGGGCACACGCTGATCTCACACTGATCTCATCCTCGGGCTCACCCTGATCTCACCCTGATCTCACCCTCGGGCTCACGCTGACCTCACCCTGGGGCTCACGCTGATCTCACCCTGGGCCTCACACTGATCTCACCCTGGGCCTCACGCTAATCTCACTCTCGGGCTCATGCTGATCTCATCTTGGGCTTCACGCTGATCTCACCCTTGGGCTCACCCAGATCTCACCCTCGGGCACAGCCTGATCTCACCCTGGGGCTCACCCTGATCTCAGCCTCGGGCTTAGCCTGATCTCACCCTGGGGCTCACTCTGATCTCACCCTGGGGCTCACGCTGATTTCGCCCTGGGCTCACCCTGATCTCACCCTCGGGCGCAGCCTGATCTCACCCTGGGGCTCACCCTGATCTCAGCCTCGGACTTAGCCTGATCTCCCCCTGGGGCTCACTCTGATCTCCCCCTGTGGCTCACGCTGATCTCACCCTGGGGATCACGCTGATCTCACCCTGGGGCTCATTCTGATCTCACCCTGGGGCTCACGCTGATCTCACTCTCGGGCTCACGCTGATCTCATCTTGGGCTCACCCAGATCTCACCTTCGGGCATAGTCTGATCTCACCCTGGGACTCACCCTGATCTCACCCTGGGGCTCACTCTGTTCTCACCCTGGGGCTCACGCTGATCTCACTCTGATCTCACACTGATCTCACCCTTGGGCTGACCCTGATCTCACCCTGGGGCTGACCCTGATCTCACCCTGGGGCTCATGCTGATCTCACCATAGGGATCACCCTGATCTCACCCTCGGGCTGACCCTGATCTCACACTGCGGCTCACGCTGATCTCACAATAGGGATCACCCTGATCTCACCCTCGGGCTGACCCTGATCTCACCCTCGGGCTCACGCTGAACTCACCCTTGGGCTCACCCAGATCTCACCCTCGAGCATAGCCTGATCTCACCCTGGGGCTCACCCTGATCTCAGCCTCGGGCTTAGCCTGATCTCACCCTGGGGCTCACACTGATCTCACCCTGTGGCTCTGCCTGATCTCACCCTCGGGCTCACGCTGCTCTCACCCTGGGGCTCACCCTGATCTCACCACTGGGCTCACCCAGGTCTCACCCTCGAGCACAGCCTGATCTCACCCTGGGGCTCACCCTGATCTCAGCCTCGGGCTTAGCCTGATCTCACCCTGGGGCTCACACTGATCTCACCCTGGAGCTCAGGCTGATCTCACCCTCGGGCTCACAGTGATCTCACCCTCGGGCTCACCCTGATCACACCCTGATCTCACCCTCGGGCACACGCTGATCTCACACTGATCTCACCCTCGGGCTCACCCTGATCTCACCCTGATCTCACCCTCGGGCTCACGCTGACCTCACCCTGGGGCTCACGCTGATTTCACCCTGGGCCTCACGCTAATCTCACTCTCGGGCTCATGCTGATCTCATCTTGGGCTTCACGTTGATCTCACCCTTGGGCTCACCCAGATCTCACCCTCGGGCACAGCCTGATCTCACCCTGGGGCTCACCCTGATCTCAGCCTCGGGCTTAGCCTGATCTCACCCTGGGGCTCACTCTGATCTTACCCTGGGGCTCATGCTGATTTTGCCCTGGGCTCACCCTGATCTCACCCTCGGGCGCAGCCTGATCTCACCCTGGGGCTCACCCTGATAGCCTCGGACTTAGCCTGATCTCCCCCTGGGGCTCACTCTGATCTCCCCCTGTGGCTCACGCTGATCTCACCCTGGGGCTCACGCTGATCTCACCCTGGGGCTCACTCTGATCTCACCCTGGGGCTCACGCTGATCTCACGCTGATCTCACTCTGATCTCACTCTGATCTCACACTGATCTCACCCTTGGGCTGACCCTGATCTCACCCTGGGGCTCATGCTGATCTCACCATAGGGTTCACCATGATCTCACCCTCGGGCTGACGCTGATCTCACACTGGGGCTCATGATAATCTCGCCCTGGGACTCACCCTGATCTCACCCTCGGGCACAGCCTGATCTCACCCTGGGGCTCACCCTGATCTCAGCCTCAGGCCTAGCCTGATCTCACCCTGGGGCTCACTCTGATCTCACCCTGGGGCTCACCCTGATCTCACCATCGGGCTCAGCCTGATCTCACCCTGGGGCTCACGCTGATCTCACTCTGATCTCACAATAATCTCACCCTCGGGCTCACCCTGATCTCACCTTGATCTCACCCTGGGGCTCAGCCTGATCTCACCCTCGGGCTCACGCTGATCTCACCCTCGGGCTCACGTTGATCTCACCCTGAGGCTCAGCCTGATCTCACCCTCGGGCTCACGCTGATCTCACCCTCGGGCTCACGTTGATACCCTCGGGCTCACCCTGATACCACTCTCGGGCTCACTCTGATCTCACCCTCGGGCTCACGCTGGACTCACCCTTGGGCTCACCCAGATCTCACCCTCGAGCATAGCCTGATCTCACCCTGGGGCTCACCCTGATCTCAGCCTCGGGCTTAGCCTGATCTCACCCTGGGGCTCACACTGATCTCACCCTGTTGCTCTGCCTGATCTCACCCTCGGGCTCACGCTGATCTCACCCTGGGGCTCACCCTGATCTCACCACTGGGCTCACCCAGGTCTCACCCTCGAGCACAGCCTGATCTCACCCTGGGGCTCACCCTGATCTCAGCCTCGGGCTTAGCCTGATCTCACCCTGGGGCTCACACTGATCTCACCCTGGAGCTCAGGCTGATCTCACCCTCGGGCTCACAGTGATCTCACCCTCGGGCTTACCCTGATCACACCCTGATCTCACCCTCGGGCACACACTGATCTCACACTGATCTCACCCTCGGGCTCACCCTGATCTCACCCTGATCTCACCCTCGGGCTCACGCTGACCTCACCCTGGGGCTCACGCTGATCTCACCCTGGGCCTCACGCTAATCTCACTCTCGGGCTCATGCTGATCTCATCTTGGGCTTCACGCTGATCTCACCCTTGGGCTCACCCAGATCTCACCCTCGGGCACAGCCTGATCTCACCCTGGGGCTCACCCTGATCTCAGCCTCGGGCTTAGCCTGATCTCACCCTGGGGCTCACTCTGATCTCACCCTGGGGCTCACGCTGATTTCGCCCTGGGCTCACCCTGATCTCACCCTCGGGCGCAGCCTGATCTCACCCTGGGGCTCACCCTGATAGCCTCGGACTTAGCCTGATCTCCCCCTGGGGCTCACTCTGATCTCCCCTTGTGGCTCACGCTGATCTCACCCTGGGGCTCACGCTGATCTCACCCTGGGGCTCACTCTGATCTCACCCTGGGGCTCACGCTGATCTCACTCTGATCTCACACTGATCTCACCCTGGGGCTCACCCTGATCTCACCATCGGGCTCAGCCTGATCTCACCCTGGGGCTCACGCTGATCTCACTCTGATCTCACCCTTGGGCTGACCCTGATCTCACCCTGGGGCTCATGCTGATCTCACCATAGGGATCACCCTGATCTCACCCTCGGGCTGACGCTGATCTCACACTGGGGCTCATGATAATCTCGCTCTGGGACTCACCCTGATCTCACCCTAGGGCACAGCCTGATCTCACCCTGGGGCTCACCCTGATCTCAGCCTCAGGCCTAGCCTGATCTCACCCTGGGGCTCACTCTGATCTCACCCTGGGGCTCACCCTGATCTCACCATCGGGCTCAGCCTGATCTCACCCTGGGGCTCACGCTGATCTCACTCTGATCTCACAATAATCTCACCCTCGGGCTCACCCTGATCTCACCTTGATCTCACCCTGGGGCTCAGCCTGATCTCACCCTCGGGCTCACGCTGATCTCACCCTCGGGCTCACCTTGATCTCACCCTGAGGCTCAGCCTGATCTCACCCTCGGGCTCACGCTGATCTCACCCTTGGGCTCACGTTGATCTCACCCTCGGGCTCACCCTGATACCACTCTCGGGCTCACTCTGATCTCACCCTCGGGCTCACGCTGAACTCACCCTTGGGCTCACCCAGATCTCACCCTCGAGCACAGCCTGATCTCACCCTGGGGCTCACACTGATCTCAGCCTCGGGCTTAGCCTGATCTCACCCTGGGGCTCACACTGATCTCACCCTGTGGCTCTGCCTGATCTCACCCTCGGGCTCATGCTGATCTCACCCTGGGGCTCACCCTGATCTCACAACTGGGCTCACCCAGGTCTCACCCTCGAGCACAGCCTGATCTCACCCTGGGGCTCACCCTGATCTCAGCCTCGGGCTTAGCTTGATCTCACCCTGGGGCTCACTCTGATCTCACCCTGGGGCTCACGCTGATTTCGCCCTGGGCTCACCCTGATCTCACCCTCAGGCGCAGCCTGATCTCACCCTGGGGCTCACCCTGATAGCCTCGGACTTAGCCTGATCTCCCCCTGGGGCTCACTATGATCTCCCCCTGTGGCTCACGCTGATTTCACCCTGGGGCTCACGCTGATCTCACCCTGGGGCTCACTCTGATCTCACCCTGCGGCTCACGCTGATCTCACCCTGGGGCTCACACTGATCTCACTCTGATCTCGCACTGATCTCACCCTGGGGCTCACCCTGATCTCACCATCGGGCTCAGCCTGATCTCACCCTGGGGCTCACTCTGATCTCACAATACTCTCACCCTCGGGCTCACCCTGATTTCACCCTGATCTCACCCTGGGGCTCATGCTGATCTCACCATAGGGATCACCCTGATCTCACCCTCGGGCTGACGCTGATCTCACACTGGGGCTCATGATAATCTCGCTCTGGGACTCACCCTGATCTCACCCTAGGGCACAGCCTGATCTCACCCTGGGGCTCACCCTGATCTCAGCCTCAGGCCTAGCCTGATCTCACCCTGGGGCTCACTCTGATCTCACCCTGGGGCTCACCCTGATCTCACCATCGGGCTCAGCCTGATCTCACCCTGGGGCTCACGCTGATCTCACTCTGATCTCACAATAATCTCACCCTCGGGCTCACCCTGATCTCACCTTGATCTCACCCTGGGGCTCAGCCTGATCTCACCCTCGGGCTCACGCTGATCTCACCCTCGGGCTCACCTTGATCTCACCCTGAGGCTCAGCCTGATCTCACCCTCGGGCTCACGCTGATCTCACCCTTGGGCTCACGTTGATCTCACCCTCGGGCTCACCCTGATACCACTCTCGGGCTCACTCTGATCTCACCCTCGGGCTCACGCTGAACTCACCCTTGGGCTCACCCAGATCTCACCCTCGAGCACAGCCTGATCTCACCCTGGGGCTCACCCTGATCTCAGCCTCGGGCTTAGCCTGATCTTACCCTGGGGCTCACACTGATCTCACCCTGTGGCTCTGCCTGATCTCACCCTCGGGCTCACGCTGATCTCACCCTGGGGCTCACCCTGATCTCACCACTGGGCTCACCCAGGTCTCACCCTCGAGCACAGCCTGATCTCACCCTGGGGCTCACCCTGATCTCAGCCTCGGGCTTAGCCTGATCTCACCCTGGGGCTCACTCTGATCTCACCCTGGGGCTCACGCTGATTTCGCCCTGGGCTCACCCTGATCTCACCATCAGGCGCAGCCTGATCTCATCCTGGGGCTCACCCTGATAGCCTCGGACTTAGCCTGATCTCCCCCTGGGGCTCACTATGATCTCCCCCTGTGGCTCACGCTGATTTCACCCTGGGGCTCACGCTGATCTCACCCTGGGGCTCACTCTGATCTCACCCTGCGGCTCACGCTGATCTCACCCTGGGGCTCACACTGATCTCACTCTGATCTCGCACTGATCTCACCCTGGGGCTCACCCTGATCTCACCATCGGGCTCAGCCTGATCTCACCCTGGGGCTCACTCTGATCTCACAATACTCTCACCCTCGGGCTCACCCTGATTTCACCCTGATCTCACCCTGGGGCTCAGCCTGATCTCACCCTCGGGCTCACCCTGATCTCACCCTCGGGCTCAGCCTGATCTCACCCTGGGGCTCACACTGATCTCACCCTGTGGCTCTGCCTGATCTCACCCTCGGGCTCACGCTGATCTCACCCTGGGGCTCACCCTGATCTCACCACTGGGCTCACCCAGGTCTCACCCTCGAGCACAGCCTGATCTCACCCTGGAGCTCAGGCTGATCTCACCCCCGGGCTCACAGTGATCTCACCCTCGGGCTCACCCTGATCACACCCTGATCTCACCCTCGGGCACACGCTGATCTCACACTGATCTCACCCTCGGGCTCACCCTGATCTCACCCTGATCTCACCTTCGGGCTCACGCTGACCTCACCCTGGGGCTCATGCTGATCTCACCCTGGGCCTCACGCTAATCTCACTCTTGGGCTCATGCTGATCTCATCTTGGGCTTCACGCTGATCTCACCCTTGGGCTCACCCAGATCTCACCCTCGGGCACAGCCTGATCTCACCCTGGGGCTCACCCTGATCTCAGCCTCGGGCTTAGCCTGATCTCACCCTGGGGCTCACTCTGATCTCACCCTGGGGCTCACGCTGATTTCGCCCTGGGCTCACCCTGATCTCACCCTCGGGCGCAGCCTGATCTCACCCTGGGGCTCACCCTGATAGCCTCGGACTTAGCCTGATCTCCCCCTGGGGCTCACTCTGATCTCCCCCTGTGGCTCACGCTGATCTCACCCTGGGGCTCACGCTGATCTCACCCTGGGGCTCACTCTGATCTCACCCTGGGGCTCACGCTGATCTCACGCTGATCTCATCTTGGGCTCACCCAGATCTCACCCTCGGGCATAGTCTGATCTCACCCTGGGACTCACCCTGATCTCACCCTGAGACTCACCCTGATCTCACCCTGGGGCTCACTCTGTTCTCACCCTGGGGCTCACGCTGATCTCACTCTGATCTCACACTGATCTCACCCTTGGGCTGACCCTGATCTCACCCTGGGGCTCACGCTGATCTCACCATAGGGATCACCCTGATCTCACCCTCGGGCTGACCCTGATCTCACCCTGTGGCTCACCCTGATCTCACCCTCGGGCTCAGTCTGATCTCACCCTGGGGCTCACGCTGATCTCACTCTGATCTGACAATAATCTCACCCTCGGGCTCACCCTGATCTCACCCTGGGGCTCAGCCTGATCTCACCCTCGGGCTCACGTTGATCTCACCCTGACCTCGCCCTGGGGCTCACGCTGAGCTCACCCTGGGGCTCACCCTGATCTCACCCTCGGGCTCACGCTGATCTCACTCTCAGGCTCACGCTGATCTCACCCTCGGGCTCACCCTGATACCACTCTCGGGTTCACCCTGATCTCACCCTCGGGCTCACCCAGATCTCACCCTCGAGCACAACCTGATCTCACCCTGGGGCTCACCCTGATCTCGGCCTGGGGCTTAGCCTGATCTCACCCTGGGGCTCACACTGATCTCACCCTGTGGCTCTGCCTGATCTCACCCTCGGGCTCACGCTGATCTCACCCTGGGGCTCACCCTGATCTCACCACTAGGCTCACCCAGGTCTCACCCTCGAGCACAGCCTGATCTCACCCTGGGGCTCACCCTGATCTCAGCCTCGGGCTTAGCCTGATCTCACCCTGGGGCTCACACTGATCTCACCCTGGAGCTCACGCTGATCTCACCCTCGGGCTCACAGTGATCTCACCCTCGGGCTCACCCTGATCACACCCTGATCTCACCCTCGGGCACACGCTGATCTCACACTGATCTCACCCTCGGGCTCACCCTGATCTCACCCTGATCTCACCCTGGGGCTCACGCTGACCTCAGCCTCGGGCTTAGCCTGATCTCACCCTGGGGCTCACTCTGATCTCACCCTGGGGCTCACGCTGATTTCGCCCTGGGCTCACCCTGATCTCACCCTCGGGCGCAGCCTGATCTCACCCTGGGGCTCACCCTGATCTCAGCCTCGGACTTAGCCTGATCTCCCCCTGGGGCTCACTCTGATCTCCCCCTGTGGCTCACGCTGATCTCACCCTGGGGATCACGCTGATCTCACCCTGGGGCTCACTCTGATCTCACCCTGGGGCTCACGCTGATCTCACTCTCGGGCTCACGCTGATCTCATCTTGGGCTCACCCAGATCTCACCCTCGGGCATAGTCTGATCTCACCCTGGGACTCACCCTGATCTCACCCTGGGGCTCACTCTGTTCTCACTCTGGGGCTCACGCTGATCTCACTGTGATCTCACACTGATCTCACCCTTGGGCTGACCCTGATCTCACCCTGGGGCTCAGGCTGATCTCACCATAGGGATCACCCTGATCTCACCCTCGGGCTGACCCTGATCTGACACTGGGGCTCACGCTGATCTCACAATAGGGATCACCCTGATCTCACCCTCGGGCTGACCCTGATCTCACCCTCGGGCACAGCCTGATCTCACCCTGGGGCTCACCCTGATCTCAGCCTCAGGCTTAGCCTGATCTCACCCTGGGGCTCACTCTGATCTCACCCTGGGGCTCACGCTGATCTCACTCTGATCTCACACTGATCTCACCCTGGGGCTCACCCTGATCTCACCATCGGGCTCAGCCTGATCTCACCCTGGGGCTCACGCTGATCTCACTCTGATCTCACAATACTCTCACCCTCGAGCTCACCCTGATTTCACCCTGATCTCACCCTGGGGCTCAGCCTGATCTCACCCTAGGGCTCACGCTGATCTCACTCTGATCTCACAATAATCTCACCCTGGGGATCACCCTAATCTCACCCTGGGGCTCAGCCTGATCTCACCCTCGGGCTCACGCTGATCTCACCCTGAGGCTCACCCTGATCTCACCCTGAGGCTCACCCTGATCTCGCCCTGATCTCACCGAGGGACTCACCCTGATCTCACCCTCGGGCTCAGCCTGATCTCACCCTGGGGCTGACCCTGATCTCACCCTGGGGCTTATGCTGATCTCACCATAAGGATCACCCTGATCTCACCCTCGGTCTGACGCTGATCTCACACTGGGGCTCATGATAATCTCGCCCTGGGACTCACCCTGATCTCACCCTCGAGCACAGCCTGATCTCACCCTGGGGCTCACCCTGATCTCAGCCTCAGGCCTAGCCTGATCTCACCCTGGGGCTCACTCTGATCTCACCCTGGGGCTCACCCTGATCTCACCATCGGGCTCAGCCTGATCGCACCCTGGGGCTCACGCTGATCTCACTCTGATCTCACAATAATCTCACCCTCGGGCTCACCCTGATCTCACCTTGATCTCACCCTGGGTCTCAGCCTGATCTCACCCTCGGGCTCACGCTGATCTCACCCTCGGGCTCACGTTGATCTCACCCTGAGGCTCAGCCTGATCTCACCCTCGGGCTCACGCTGATCTCACCCTCGGGCTCACGTTGATCTCACCCTCGGGCTCACCCTGATACCACTCTCGGGCTCACTCTGATCTCACCCTCAGGCACAGTCTGATCTCACCCTGGGGCTCACCCTGATCTCAGCCTCGGGCTTAGCCTGATCTCACCCTGGGGCTCACTCTGATCTCACCCTGGGGCTCACACTGATTTCGCCCTGGGCTCACCCTGATCTCACCCTCGGGCGCAGCCTGATCTCACCCTGGGGCTCACCCTGATAGCCTCGGACTTAGCCTGATCTCCCCCTGGGGCTCACTCTGATCTCCCCCTGTGGCTCACGCTGATCTCACCCTGGGGCTCACGCTGATCTCACCATCGGGCTCAGCCTGATCTCACCCTGGGGCTCACGCTGATCTCACTCTGATCTCACAATACTCTCACCCTCGGGCTCACCCTGATTTCACCCTGATCTCACCCTGGGGCTCACTCTGATCTCACTCTGGGGCTCACGCTGATCTCACTCTGATCTTACGCTGATCTCACTCTGATCTCACTCTGATCTCACACTGATCTCACCCTTGGGCTGACCCTGATCTCACCCTGGGGCTCATGCTGATCTCACCATAGGGATCACCCTGATCTCACCCTCGGGCTGACGCTGATCTCACACTGGGGCTCATGATAATCTCGCCCTGGGACTCACCCTGATCTCACCGTCGGGCACAGCCTGATCCCACCCTGGGGCTCACCCTGATCTCAGCCTCAGGCCTAGCCTGATCTCACCCTGGGGCTCACTCTGATCTCACCCTGGGGCTCACCCTGATCTCACCATCGGGCTCAGCCTGATCTCACCCTGGGGCTCACGCTGATCTCACTCTGATCTCACAATACTCTCACCCTCGGGCTCACCCTGATTTCACCCTGATCTCACCCTGGGGCTCAGCCTGATCTCACCCTCGGGGTCACCCTGACCTCCCCCTCGGGCTCAGCCTGATCTCACCCTGGGGCTCACGCTGATCTCACTCTGATCTCACAATAATCTCACCCTCGGGCTCACCCTGATCTCACCTTGATCTCACCCTGGGGCTCAGCCTGATCTCACCCTCGGGCTCACGCTGATCTCACCCTCGGGCTCACCTTGATCTCACCCTGAGGCTCAGCCTGATCTCACCCTCGGGCTCACGCTGATCTCACCCTTGGGCTCACGTTGATCTTACCCTCGGGCTCACCCTGATACCACTCTCGGGCTCACCCTGATCTCACCATCGGGCTCAGCCTGATCTCACCCTGGGGCTCACGCTGATCTCACTCTGATCTCACAATAATCTCACCCTCGGGCTCACCCTGATCTCACCTTGATCTCACCCTGGGGCTCAGCCTGATCTCACCCTCGGGCTCACGCTGATCTCACCCTCGGGCTCACCTTGATCTCACCCTGAGGCTCAGCCTGATCTCACCCTCGGGCTCACGCTGATCTCACCCTTGGGCTCACGTTGATCTCACCCTCGGGCTCACCCTGATACCACTCTCGGGCTCACTCTGATCTCACCCTCGGGCTCACGCTGAACTCACCCTTGGGCTCACCCAGATCTCACCCTCGAGCACAGCCTGATCTCACCCTGGGGCTCACCCTGATCTCAGCCTCGGGCTTAGCCTGATCTCACCCTGGGGCTCACACTGATCTCACCCTGTGGCTCTGCCTGATCTCACCCTCGGGCTCACGCTGATCTCACCCTGGGGCTCACCCTGATCTCACAACTGGGCTCACCCAGGTCTCACCCTCGAGCACAGCCTGATCTCACCCTGGGGCTCACCCTGATCTCAGCCTCGGGCTTAGCTTGATCTCACCCTGGGGCTCACTCTGATCTCACCCTGGGGCTCACGCTGATTTCGCCCTGGGCTCACCCTGATCTCACCCTCAGGCGCAGCCTGATCTCACCCTGGGGCTCACCCTGATAGCCTCGGACTTAGCCTGATCTCCCCCTGGGGCTCACTATGATCTCCCCCTGTGGCTCACGCTGATTTCACCCTGGGGCTCACGCTGATCTCACCCTGGGGCTCACTCTGATCTCACCCTGCGGCTCACGCTGATCTCACCCTGGGGCTCACACTGATCTCACTCTGATCTCGCACTGATCTCACCCTGGGGCTCACCCTGATCTCACCATCGGGCTCAGCCTGATCTCACCCTGGGGCTCACTCTGATCTCACAATACTCTCACCCTCGGGCTCACCCTGATTTCACCCTGATCTCACCCTGGGGCTCAGCCTGATCTCACCCTCGGGCTCACCCTGATCTCACCCTCGGGCTCAGCCTGATCTCACCCTGGGGCTCACACTGATCTCACCCTGTGGCTCTGCCTGATCTCACCCTCGGGCTCACGCTGATCTCACCCTGGGGCTCACCCTGATCTCACCACTGGGCTCACCCAGGTCTCACCCTCGAGCACAGCCTGATCTCACCCTGGAGCTCAGGCTGATCTCACCCCCGGGCTCACAGTGATCTCACCCTCGGGCTCACCCTGATCACACCCTGATCTCACCCTCGGGCACACGCTGATCTCACACTGATCTCACCCTCGGGCTCACTCTGATCTCACCCTGATCTCACCTTCGGGCTCACGCTGACCTCACCCTGGGGCTCATGCTGATCTCACCCTGGGCCTCACGCTAATCTCACTCTTGGGCTCATGCTGATCTCATCTTGGGCTTCACGCTGATCTCACCCTTGGGCTCACCCAGATCTCACCCTCGGGCACAGCCTGATCTCACCCTGGGGCTCACCCTGATCTCAGCCTCGGGCTTAGCCTGATCTCACCCTGGGGCTCACTCTGATCTCACCCTGGGGCTCACGCTGATTTCGCCCTGGGCTCACCCTGATCTCACCCTCGGGCGCAGCCTGATCTCACCCTGGGGCTCACCCTGATAGCCTCGGACTTAGCCTGATCTCCCCCTGGGGCTCACTCTGATCTCCCCCTGTGGCTCACGCTGATCTCACCCTGGGGCTCACGCTGATCTCACCCTGGGGCTCACTCTGATCTCACCCTGGGGCTCACGCTGATCTCACGCTGATCTCATCTTGGGTTCACCCAGATCTCACCCTCGGGCATAGTCTGATCTCACCCTGGGACTCACCCTGATCTCACCCTGGGACTCACCCTGATCTCACCCTGAGATTCACCCTGATCTCACCCTGGGGCTCACTCTGTTCTCACCCTGGGGCTCACGCTGATCTCACTCTGATCTCACACTGATCTCACCCTTGGGCTGACCCTGATCTCACCCTGGGGCTCACGCTGATCTCACTCTGATCTCACCCTTGAGCTGACCCTGATCTCACCCTGGGGCTCATGCTGATCTCACCATAGGGATCACCCTGATCTCACCCTCGGGCTGACGCTGATCTCACACTGGGGCTCATGATAATCTCGCTCTGGGACTCACCCTGATCTCACCCTAGGGCACAGCCTGATCTCACCCTGGGGCTCACCCTGATCTCAGCCTCAGGCCTAGCCTGATCTCACCCTGGGGCTCACTCTGATCTCACCCTGGGGCTCACCCTGATCTCACCATCGGGCTCAGCCTGATCTCACCCTGGGGCTCACGCTGATCTCACTCTGATCTCACAATAATCTCACCCTCGGGCTCACCCTGATCTCACCTTGATCTCACCCTGGGGCTCAGCCTGATCTCACCCTCGGGCTCACGCTGATCTCACCCTCGGGCTCACCTTGATCTCACCCTGAGGCTCAGCCTGATCTCACCCTCGGGCTCACGCTGATCTCACCCTTGGGCTCACGTTGATCTCACCCTCGGGCTCACCCTGATACCACTCTCGGGCTCACTCTGATCTCACCCTCGGGCTCACGCTGAACTCACCCTTGGGCTCACCCAGATCTCACCCTCGAGCACAGCCTGATCTCACCCTGGGGCTCACCCTGATCTCAGCCTCGGGCTTAGCCTGATCTTACCCTGGGGCTCACACTGATCTCACCCTGTGGCTCTGCCTGATCTCACCCTCGGGCTCACGCTGATCTCACCCTGGGGCTCACCCTGATCTCACCACTGGGCTCACCCAGGTCTCACCCTCGAGCACAGCCTGATCTCACCCTGGGGCTCACCCTGATCTCAGCCTCGGGCTTAGCCTGATCTCACCCTGGGGCTCACTCTGATCTCACCCTGGGGCTCACGCTGATTTCGCCCTGGGCTCACCCTGATCTCACCATCAGGCGCAGCCTGATCTCATCCTGGGGCTCACCCTGATAGCCTCGGACTTAGCCTGATCTCCCCCTGGGGCTCACTATGATCTCCCCCTGTGGCTCACGCTGATTTCACCCTGGGGCTCACGCTGATCTCACCCTGGGGCTCACTCTGATCTCACCCTGCGGCTCACGCTGATCTAACCCTGGGGCTCACACTGATCTCACTCTGATCTCGCACTGATCTCACCCTGGGGCTCACCCTGATCTCACCATCGGGCTCAGCCTGATCTCACCCTGGGGCTCACTCTGATCTCACAATACTCTCACCCTCGGGCTCACCCTGATTTCACCCTGATCTCACCCTGGGGCTCAGCCTGATCTCACCCTCGGGCTCACCCTGATCTCACCCTCGGGCTCAGCCTGATCTCACCCTGGGGCTCACACTGATCTCACCCTGTGGCTCTGCCTGATCTCACCCTCGGGCTCACGCTGATCTCACCCTGGGGCTCACCCTGATCTCACCACTGGGCTCACCCAGGTCTCACCCTCGAGCACAGCCTGATCTCACCCTGGAGCTCAGGCTGATCTCACCCCCGGGCTCACAGTGATCTCACCCTCGGGCTCACCCTGATCACACCCTGATCTCACCCTCGGGCACACGCTGATCTCACACTGATCTCACCCTCGGGCTCACCCTGATCTCACCCTGATCTCACCTTCGGGCTCACGCTGACCTCACCCTGGGGCTCATGCTGATCTCACCCTGGGCCTCACGCTAATCTCACTCTTGGGCTCATGCTGATCTCATCTTGGGCTTCACGCTGATCTCACCCTTGGGCTCACCCAGATCTCACCCTCGGGCACAGCCTGATCTCACCCTGGGGCTCACCCTGATCTCAGCCTCGGGCTTAGCCTGATCTCACCCTGGGGCTCACTCTGATCTCACCCTGGGGCTCACGCTGATTTCGCCCTGGGCTCACCCTGATCTCACCCTCGGGCGCAGCCTGATCTCACCCTGGGGCTCACCCTGATAGCCTCGGACTTAGCCTGATCTCCCCCTGGGGCTCACTCTGATCTCCCCCTGTGGCTCACGCTGATCTCACCCTGGGGCTCACGCTGATCTCACCCTGGGGCTCACTCTGATCTCACCCTGGGGCTCACGCTGATCTCACGCTGATCTCATCTTGGGCTCACCCAGATCTCACCCTCGGGCATAGTCTGATCTCACCCTGGGACTCACCCTGATCTCACCCTGAGACTCACCCTGATCTCACCCTGGGGCTCACTCTGTTCTCACCCTGGGGCTCACGCTGATCTCACTCTGATCTCACACTGATCTCACCCTTGGGCTGACCCTGATCTCACCCTGGGGCTCACGCTGATCTCACCATAGGGATCACCCTGATCTCACCCTCGGGCTGACCCTGATCTCACCCTGTGGCTCACCCTGATCTCACCCTCGGGCTCAGTCTGATCTCACCCTGGGGCTCACGCTGATCTCACTCTGATCTGACAATAATCTCACCCTCGGGCTCACCCTGATCTCACCCTGGGGCTCAGCCTGATCTCACCCTCGGGCTCACGTTGATCTCACCCTGACCTCGCCCTGGGGCTCACGCTGAGCTCACCCTGGGGCTCACCCTGATCTCACCCTCGGGCTCACGCTGATCTCACTCTCAGGCTCACGCTGATCTCACCCTCGGGCTCACCCTGATACCACTCTCGGGTTCACCCTGATCTCACCCTCGGGCTCACCCAGATCTCACCCTCGAGCACAACCTGATCTCACCCTGGGGCTCACCCTGATCTCGGCCTGGGGCTTAGCCTGATCTCACCCTGGGGCTCACACTGATCTCACCCTGTGGCTCTGCCTGATCTCACCCTCGGGCTCACGCTGATCTCACCCTGGGGCTCACCCTGATCTCACCACTAGGCTCACCCAGGTCTCACCCTCGAGCACAGCCTGATCTCACCCTGGGGCTCACCCTGATCTCAGCCTCGGGCTTAGCCTGATCTCACCCTGGGGCTCACACTGATCTCACCCTGGAGCTCACGCTGATCTCACCCTCGGGCTCACAGTGATCTCACCCTCGGGCTCACCCTGATCACACCCTGATCTCACCCTCGGGCACACGCTGATCTCACACTGATCTCACCCTCGGGCTCACCCTGATCTCACCCTGATCTCACCCTGGGGCTCACGCTGACCTCAGCCTCGGGCTTAGCCTGATCTCACCCTGGGGCTCACTCTGATCTCACCCTGGGGCTCACGCTGATTTCGCCCTGGGCTCACCCTGATCTCACCCTCGGGCGCAGCCTGATCTCACCCTGGGGCTCACCCTGATCTCAGCCTCGGACTTAGCCTGATCTCCCCCTGGGGCTCACTCTGATCTCCCCCTGTGGCTCACGCTGATCTCACCCTGGGGATCACGCTGATCTCACCCTGGGGCTCACTCTGATCTCACCCTGGGGCTCACGCTGATCTCACTCTCGGGCTCACGCTGATCTCATCTTGGGCTCACCCAGATCTCACCCTCGGGCATAGTCTGATCTCACCCTGGGACTCACCCTGATCTCACCCTGGGGCTCACTCTGTTCTCACTCTGGGGCTCACGCTGATCTCACTGTGATCTCACACTGATCTCACCCTTGGGCTGACCCTGATCTCACCCTGGGGCTCAGGCTGATCTCACCATAGGGATCACCCTGATCTCACCCTCGGGCTGACCCTGATCTGACACTGGGGCTCACGCTGATCTCACAATAGGGATCACCCTGATCTCACCCTCGGGCTGACCCTGATCTCACCCTCGGGCACAGCCTGATCTCACCCTGGGGCTCACCCTGATCTCAGCCTCAGGCTTAGCCTGATCTCACCCTGGGGCTCACTCTGATCTCACCCTGGGGCTCACGCTGATCTCACTCTGATCTCACACTGATCTCACCCTGGGGCTCACCCTGATCTCACCATCGGGCTCAGCCTGATCTCACCCTGGGGCTCACGCTGATCTCACTCTGATCTCACAATACTCTCACCCTCGGGCTCACCCTGATTTCACCCTGATCTCACCCTGGGGCTCAGCCTGATCTCACCCTCGGGCTCACCCTGATCTCACCCTCGGGCTCAGCCTGATCTCACCCTAGGGCTCACGCTGATCTCACTCTGATCTCACAATAATCTCACCCTGGGGATCACCCTAATCTCACCCTGGGGCTCAGCCTGATCTCACCCTCGGGCTCACGCTGATCTCACCCTGAGGCTCACCCTGATCTCACCCTGAGGCTCACCCTGATCTCGCCCTGATCTCACCGAGGGACTCACCCTGATCTCACCCTCGGGCTCAGCCTGATCTCACCCTGGGGCTGACCCTGATCTCACCCTGGGGCTTATGCTGATCTCACCATAAGGATCACCCTGATCTCACCCTCGGTCTGACGCTGATCTCACACTGGGGCTCATGATAATCTCGCCCTGGGACTCACCCTGATCTCACCCTCGAGCACAGCCTGATCTCACCCTGGGGCTCACCCTGATCTCAGCCTCAGGCCTAGCCTGATCTCACCCTGGGGCTCACTCTGATCTCACCCTGGGGCTCACCCTGATCTCACCATCGGGCTCAGCCTGATCGCACCCTGGGGCTCACGCTGATCTCACTCTGATCTCACAATAATCTCTCCCTCGGGCTCACCCTGATCTCACCTTGATCTCACCCTGGGTCTCAGCCTGATCTCACCCTCGGGCTCACGCTGATCTCACCCTCGGGCTCACGTTGATCTCACCCTGAGGCTCAGCCTGATCTCACCCTCGGGCTCACGCTGATCTCACCCTCGGGCTCACGTTGATCTCACCCTCCGGCTCACCCTGATACCACTCTCGGGCTCACTCTGATCTCACCCTCAGGCACAGTCTGATCTCACCCTGGGGCTCACCCTGATCTCAGCCTCGGGCTTAACCTGATCTCACCCTGGGGCTCACTCTGATCTCACCCTGGGGCTCACACTGATTTCGCCCTGGGCTCACCCTGATCTCACCCTCGGGCGCAGCCTGATCTCACCCTGGGGCTCACCCTGATAGCCTCGGACTTAGCCTGATCTCCCCCTGGGGCTCACTCTGATCTCCCCCTGTGGCTCACGCTGATCTCACCCTGGGGCTCACGCTGATCTCACCATCGGGCTCAGCCTGATCTCACCCTGGGGCTCACGCTGATCTCACTCTGATCTCACAATACTCTCACCCTCGGGCTCACCCTGATTTCACCCTGATCTCACCCTGGGGCTCACTCTGATCTCACTCTGGGGCTCACGCTGATCTCACTCTGATCTTACGCTGATCTCACTCTGATCTCACTCTGATCTCACACTGATCTCACCCTTGGGCTGACCCTGATCTCATCCTGGTGCTCATGCTGATCTCACCATAGGGATCACCCTGATCTCACCCTCGGGCTGACGCTGATCTCACACTGGGGCTCATGATAATCTCGCCCTGGGACTCACCCTGATCTCACCGTCGGGCACAGCCTGATCTCACCCTGGGGCTCACCCTGATCTCAGCCTCAGGCCTAGCCTGATCTCACCCTGGGGCTCACTCTGATCTCACCCTGGGGCTCACCCTGATCTCACCATCGGGCTCAGCCTGATCTCACCCTGGGGCTCACGCTGATCTCACTCTGATCTCACAATACTCTCACCCTCGGGCTCACCCTGATTTCACCCTGATCTCACCCTGGGGCTCAGCCTGATCTCACCCTCGGGGTCACCCTGACCTCCCCCTCGGGCTCAGCCTGATCTCACCCTGGGGCTCACGCTGATCTCACTCTGATCTCACAATAATCTCACCCTCGGGCTCACCCTGATCTCACCTTGATCTCACCCTGGGGCTCAGCCTGATCTCACCCTCGGGCTCACGCTGATCTCACCCTCGGGCTCACGTTGATCTCACCCTGAGGCTCACGCTGATCTCACCCTCGGGCTCACGCTGATCTCACCCTCGGGCTCACGTTGATCTCACCCTCGGACTCACCCTGATACCACTCTCGGGCTCACTCTGATCTCACCCTCGGGCTCACGCTGAACTCACCCTTGGGCTCACCCAGATCTCACCCTCGAGCATAGCCTGATCTCACCCTGGGGCTCACCCTGATCTCAGCCTCGGGCTTAGCCTGATCTCACCCTTGGGCTGACCCTGATCTCACCCTGGGGCTCATGCTGATCTCACCATAGGGATCACCCTGATCTCACCCTCGGGCTGACGCTGATCTCACACTGGGGCTCATGATAATCTCGCCCTGGGACTCACCCTGATCTCACCCTCGGGCACAGCCTGATCTCACCCTGGGGCTCACCCTGATCTCAGCCTCGGGCTTAGCCTGATCTCACCCTGGGGCTCACACTGATCTCACCCTGTGGCTCTGCCTGATCTCACCCTCGGGCTCACGCTGATCTCACCCTGGGGCTCACCCTGATCTCACCACTGGGCGCACCCAGGTCTCACCCTCGAGCACAGCCTGATCTCACCCTGGGGCTCACCCTGATCTCAGCCTCGGGCTTAGCCTGATCTCACCCTGGGGCTCACACTGATCTCACCCTGGAGCTCAGGCTGATCTCACCCTCGGGCTCACAGTGATCTCACCCTCGGGCTCACCCTGATCACACCCTGATCTCACCCTCGGGCACACGCTGATCTCACACTGATCTCACCCTCGGGCTCACCCTGATCTCACCCTGATCTCACCCTCGGGCTCACGCTGACCTCACCCTGGGGCTCACGCTGATCTCACCCTGGGCCTCACGCTGATCTCACCCTGGGCCTCACGCTAATCTCACTCTCGGACTCATGCTGATCTCATCTTGGGCTTCACGCTGATCTCACCCTTGGGCTCACCCAGATCTCACCCTCGGGCACAGCCTGATCTCACCCTGGGGCTCAGCCTGATCTCAGCCTCGGGCTTAACCTGATCTCACCCTGGGGCTCACTCTGATCTCACCCTGGGGCTCATGCTGATTTCGCCCTGGGCTCACCCTGATCTCACCCTCGGGCACAGCCTGATCTCACCCTGGGGCTCACCCTGATCTCAGCCTCGGACTTAGCCTGATCTCCCCCTGGGGCTCACTCTGATCTCCCCCTGTGGCTCACGCTGATCTCACCCTGGGGCTCACTCTGATCTCACCCTGGGGCTCACGCTGATCTCACTCTTGGGCTCACGCTGATCTCATCTTGGGCTCACCCAGATCTCACCCTCGGGCATAGTCTGATCTCACCCTGGGACTCACCCTGATCTCACCCTGGGGCTCACTCTGTTCTCACCCTGGGGCTCACGCTGATCTCACTCTGATCTCACACTGATCTCACCCTTGGGCTGACCCTGATCTCACCCTGGGGCTCACGCTGATCTCACCATAGGGATCACCCTGATCTCACCCTCGGGCTGACCCTGATCTCACACTGGGGCTCACGCTGATCTCACAATAGGGATCACCCTGATCTCACCCTCGGGCTGACCCTGATCTCACCCTCGGGCACAGCCTGATCTCACCCTGGGGCTCACCCTGATCTCAGCCTCAGGCTTAGCCTGATCTCACCCTGGGGCTCACTCTGATCTCACCCTGGGGCTCATGCTGATCTCACTCTGATCTCACACTGATCTCACCCTGGGGCTCAGCCTGATCTCACCCTGGGGCTCACGCTGATCTCACTCTGATCTCACAATACTCTCACCCTCGGGCTCACCCTGATTTCACCCTGATCCCACCCTGGGGCTCAGCCTGATCTCACCCTCGGGCTCACCCTGATCTCACCCTCGGGCTCAGCCTGATCTCACCCTGGGGCTCACTCTGATCTCACAATAATCTCACCCTCGGGCTCACCCCGATCTCACCCTGGGGCTCAGCCTGATCTCACCCTCGGGCTCACTCTGATCTCACCCTGATCTCACCCTCAGGCTCACAGTGATCTCACCCTCGGGCTCACCCTGATCACACCCTGGGGCTCACCCTGATCTCACCTCGGGCTCACCCTGATCACATCCTTGGGTTCACGTTGATCTCACCCTGATCTCGCCCTGGGGCTCACTCTGATCTCACCCTGAGGCTCACCCTGATCTCACCCTGAGGCTCACCCTGATCTCGCCCTGATCTCACCGAGGGACTCAACCTGATCTCACCCTCGGGCTCAGCCTGATCTCACCCTGGGGCTCACTCTGATCTCACCCTGGGGCTCACGCTGATCTCACTCTGATCTCACGCTGATCTCACTCTGATCTCACTCTGATCTCACACTGATCTCACCCTTGGGCTGACCCTGATCTCACCCTGGGGCTCATGCTGATCTCATCATAGGGATCACCCTGATCTCACCCTCGGGCTGACGCTGATCTCACACTGGGGCTCATGATAATCTCGCCCTGGGACTCACCCTGATCTCACCCTCGGGCACAGCCTGATCTCACCCTGTGGCTCACCCTGATCTCAGCCTCAGGCCTAGCCTGATCTCACCCTGGGGCTCACTCTGATCTCACCCTGGGGCTCACCCTGATCTCACCATCAGGCTCAGCCTGATCTCACCCTGGGGCTCACGCTGATCTCACTCTGATCTCACAATACTCTCACCCTCGGGCTCACCCTGATTTCACCCTGATCTCATCGTTGATCTCACCCTGAGGCTCAGCCTGATCTCACCCTCGGGCTCACTCTGATCTCACCCTGGGGCTCACGCTGATCTCACTCTGATCTCACACTGATCTCACCCTGGGGCTCACCCTGATCTCACCATCGGGCTCAGCCTGATCTCACCCTGGGGCTCACGCTGATCTCACTCTGATCTCACATGCTCTCACCCTCGGGCTCACCCTGATTTCACCCTGATCTCACCCTGGGGCTCAGCCTGATCTCACCCTCGGGCTCACCCTGATCTCACCCTCGGGCTCAGCCTGATCTCACCCTGGGGCTCACTCTGATCTCACAATAATCTCACCCTCGGGCTCACCCTGATCTCACCCTGGGGCTCAGCCTGATCTCACCCTCGGGCTCACTCTGATCTCACCCTCGGGCTCACCCTGATCTCACCTCGGGCTCACCCTGATCACACCCTGGGGTTCACGTTGATCTCACCCTGATCTCACACTGGGGCTCACTCTGATCTCACCCTGAGGCTCACCCTGATCTCACCCTGAGGCTCACCCTGATCTCGCCCTGATCTCACCGAGGGACTCACCCTGATCTCACCCTCGGGCTCAGCCTGATCTCACCCTGGGGCTCACTCTGATCTCACCCTGGAGCTCACGCTGATCTCACTCTGATCTCACGCTGATCTCACTCTGATCTCACTCTGATCTCACACTGATCTCACCCTTGGGCTGACCCTGATCTCACCCTGGGGCTCATGCTGATCTCACCATAGGGATCACCCTGATCTCACCCTCGGGCTGACGCTGATCTCACACTGGGGCTCATGATAATCTCGCCCTGGGACTCACCCTGATCTCACCCTCGGGCACAGCCTGATCTCACCCTGGGGCTCACCCTGATCTCAGCCTCAGGCCTAGCCTGATCTCACCCTGGGGCTCACTCTGATCTCACCCTGGGGCTCACCCTGATCTCACCATCGGGCTCAGCCTGATCTCACCTGGGGCTCACGCTGATCTCACTCTGATCTCACAATACTCTCACCCTCGGGCTCACCCTGATTTCACCCTGATCTCACCCTCGGGGTCACCCTGACCTCCCCCTCGGGCTCAGCCTGATCTCACCCTGGGGCTCACGCTGATCTCACTCTGATCTCACAATAATCTCACCCTCGGGCTCACCCTGATCTCACCTTGATCTCACCCTGGGGCTCAGCCTGATCTCACCCTCGGGCTCACGCTGATCTCACCCTCGGGCTCACGTTGATCTCACCCTGAGGCTCAGCCTGATCTCACCCTCGGGCTCACGTTGATCTCACCCTTGGGCTCACCCTGATACCACTCTCGGGCTCAGTCTGATCTCACCCTCGGGCTCACGCTGAACTCACCCTTGGGCTCACCCAGATCTCACCCTCGAGCATAGCCTGATCTCACCCTGGGGCTCACCCTGATCTCAGCCTCAGGCTTAGCCTGATCTCACCCTGGGCCTCACATTGATCTCACCCTGTGGCTCTGCTTGATCTCACCCTCGGGCTCACGCTGATCTCACCCTGGGGCTCACCCTGATCTCAGCACTGGGCTCACCCACGTCTCACCCTCGAACACAGCCTGATCTCACCCTGGGACTCACCCTGATCTCAGCCTCGGGCTTAGCCTGATCTCACCCTGGGGCTCACACTGATCTCACCCTGGAGCTCAGGCTGATCTCACCCTCGGGCTCACAGTGATCTCACCCTCGGGCTCACCCTGATCACACCCTGATCTCACCCTCGGGCACACGCTGATCTCACACTGATCTCACCCTCGGGCTCACCCTGATCTCACCCTCGGGCTCACGCTGACCTCACCCTGGGGCTCACGCTGATCTCACCCTGGGCCTCACGCTGATCTCACCCTGGGCCTCACGCTAATCTCACTCTCGGGCTCATGCTGATCTCATCTTGGGCTTCACGCTGATCTCACCCTTGGGCTCACCCAGATCTCACCCTCGGGCACAGCCTGATCTCACCCTGGGGCTCACCCTGATCTCAGCCTCGGGCTTAGCCTGATCTCACCCTGGGGCTCACTCTGATCTCACCCTGGGGCTCACGCTGATTTCGCCCTGGGCTCACCCTGATCTCACCCTCGGGCGCAGCCTGATCTCATCCTGGGGCTCACCCTTATCTCAGCCTCGGACTTAGCCTGATCTCCCCCTGGGGCTCACTCTGATCTCCCCCTGTGGCTCACGCTGATCTCACCCTGGATCTCACGCTGATCTCACCCTGGGGCTCACTCTGATCTCACCCTGGGGCTCACGCTGATCTCATCTTGGGCTCACCCAGATCTCACCCTCGGGCATAGTCTGATCTCACCCTGGGACTCACCCTGATCTCACCCTGGGGCTCACTCTGTTCTCACCCTGGGGCTCACGCTAATCTCACTCTGATCTCACACTGATCTCACCCTTGGGCTGACCCTGATCTCACCCTGGGGCTCACGCTGATCTCACCATAGGGATCACCCTGATCTCACCCTCGGGCTGACCCTGATCTCACACTGGGGCTCACGCTGATCTCACAATAGGGATCACCCTGATCTCACCCTCGGGCTGACCCTGATCTCACCCTCGGGCTCAGCCTGATCTCACCCTGGGGCTCACTCTGATCTCACCCTGGGGCTCACGCTGATCTCACTCTGATCTCACGCTGATCTCACTCTGATCTCACTCTGATCTCACACTGATCTCACCCTTGGGCTGACCCTGATCTCACCCTGGGGCTCATGCTGATCTCATCATAGGGATCACCCTGATCTCACCCTCGGTCTGACGCTGATCTCACACTGGGGCTCATGATAATCTCGCCCTGGGACTCACCCTGATCTCACCCTCGGGCACAGCCTGATCTCACCCTGGGGCTCACCCTGATCTCAGCCTCAGGCCTAGCCTGATCTCACCCTGGGGCTCACTCTGATCTCACCCTGGGGCTCACCCTGATCTCACCATCAGGCTCAGCCTGATCTCACCCTGGGGCTCACGCTGATCTCACTCTGATCTCACAATACTCTCACCCTCGGGCTCACCCTGATTTCACCCTGATCTCATCGTTGATCTCACCCTGAGGCTCAGCCTGATCTCACCCTCGGGCTCACTCTGATCTCACCCTGGGGCTCACGCTGATCTCACTCTGATCTCACACTGATCTCACCCTGGGGCTCACCCTGATCTCACCATCGGGCTCAGCCTGATCTCACCCTGGGGCTCACGCTGATCTCACTCTGATCTCACAATGCTCTCACCCTCGGGCTCACCCTGATTTCACCCTGATCTCACCCTGGGGCTCAGCCTGATCTCACCCTCGGGCTCACCCTGATCTCACCCTCGGGCTCAGCCTGATCTCACCCTGGGGCTCACTCTGATCTCACAATAATCTCACCCTCGGGCTCACCCTGATCTCACCCTGGGGCTCAGCCTGATCTCACCCTCGGGCTCACTCTGATCTCACCCTCGGGCTCACCCTGATCTCACCTCGGGCTCACCCTGATCACACCCTGGGGTTCACGTTGATATCACCCTGATCTCACCCTGGGGCTCACTCTGATCTCACCCTGAGGCTCACCCTGATCTCACCCTGAGGCTCACCCTGATCTCGCCCTGATCTCACCGAGGGACTCACCCTGATCTCACCCTCGGGCTCAGCCTGATCTCACCCTGGGGCTCACTCTGATCTCACCCTGGAGCTCACGCTGATCTCACTCTGATCTCACGCTGATCTCACTCTGATCTCACTCTGATCTCACACTGATCTCACCCTTGGGCTGACCCTGATCTCACCCTGGGGCTCATGCTGATCTCACCATAGGGATCACCCTGATCTCACCCTCGGGCTGACGCTGATCTCACACTGGGGCTCATGATAATCTCGCCCTGGGACTCACCCTGATCTCACCCTCGGGCACAGCCTGATCTCACCCTGGGGCTCACCCTGATCTCAGCCTCAGGCCTAGCCTGATCTCACCCTGGGGCTCACTCTGATCTCACCCTGGGGCTCACCCTGATCTCACCATCGGGCTCAGCCTGATCTCACCTGGGGCTCACGCTGATCTCACTCTGATCTCACAATACTCTCACCCTCGGGCTCACCCTGATTTCACCCTGATCTCACCCTCGGGGTCACCCTGACCTCCCCCTCGGGCTCAGCCTGATCTCACCCTGGGGCTCACGCTGATCTCACTCTGATCTCACAATAATCTCACCCTCGGGCTCACCCTGATCTCACCTTGATCTCACCCTGGGGCTCAGCCTGATCTCACCCTCGGGCTCACGCTGATCTCACCCTCGGGCTCACGTTGATCTCACCCTGAGGCTCAGCCTGATCTCACCCTCGGGCTCACGCTGATCTCACCCTCGGGCTCACGTTGATCTCACCCTTGGGCTCACCCTGATACCACTCTCGGGCTCACTCTGATCTCACCCTCGGGCTCACGCTGAACTCACCCTTGGGCTCACCCAGATCTCACCCTCGAGCATAGCCTGATCTCACCCTGGGGCTCACCCTGATCTCAGCCTCAGGCTTAGCCTGATCTCACCCTGGGCCTCACATTGATCTCACCCTGTGGCTCTGCTTGATCTCACCCTCGGGCTCACGCTGATCTCACCCTGGGGCTCACCCTGATCTCAGCACTGGGCCTACCCACGTCTCACCCTCGAACACAGCCTGATCTCACCCTGGGACTCACCCTGATCTCAGCCTCGGGCTTAGCCTGATCTCACCCTGGGGCTCACACTGATCTCACCCTGGAGCTCAGGCTGATCTCACCCTCGGGCTCACAGTGATCTCACCCTCGGGCTCACCCTGATCACACCCTGATCTCACCCTCGGGCACACGCTGATCTCACACTGATCTCACCCTCGGGCTCACCCTGATCTCACCCTCGGGCTCACGCTGACCTCACCCTGGGGCTCACGCTGATCTCACCCTGGGCCTCACGCTGATCTCACCCTGGGCCTCACGCTAATCTCACTCTCGGGCTCATGCTGATCTCATCTTGGGCTTCACGCTGATCTCACCCTTGGGCTCACCCAGATCTCACCCTCGGGCACAGCCTGATCTCACCCTGGGGCTCACCCTGATCTCAGCCTCGGGCTTAGCCTGATCTCACCCTGGGGCTCACTCTGATCTCACCCTGGGGCTCACGCTGATTTCGCCCTGGGCTCACCCTGATCTCACCCTCGGGCGCAGCCTGATCTCACCCTGGGGCTCACCCTTATCTCAGCCTCGGACTTAGCCTGATCTCCCCCTGGGGCTCACTCTGATCTCCCCCTGTGGCTCACGCTGATCTCACCCTGGATCTCACGCTGATCTCACCCTGGGGCTCACTCTGATCTCACCCTGGGGCTCACGCTGATCTCATCTTGGGCTCACCCAGATCTCACCCTCGGGCATAGTCTGATCTCACCCTGGGACTCACCCTGATCTCACCCTGGGGCTCACTCTGTTCTCACCCTGGGGCTCACGCTAATCTCACTCTGATCTCACACTGATCTCACCCTTGGGCTGACCCTGATCTCACCCTGGGGCTCACGCTGATCTCACCATAGGGATCACCCTGATCTCACCCTCGGGCTGTCCCTGATCTCACACTGGGGCTCACGCTGATCTCACAATAGGGATCACCCTGATCTCACCCTCGGGCTGACCCTGATCTCACCCTCGGGCACAGCCTGATCTCACCCTGGGGCTCACCCTGATCTCAGCCTCAGGCTTAGCCTGATCTCACCCTGGGGCTCACTCTGATCTCACCCTGGGGCTCACGCTGATCTCACTCTGATCTCACACTGATCTCACCCTGGGGCTCACCCTGATCTCACCATCGGGCTCAGCCTGATCTCACCCTGGGGCTCACGCTGATCTCACTCTGATCTCACAATACTCTCACCCTCGGGCTCACCCTGATTTCACCCTGATCTCACCCTGGGGCTCAGCCTGATCTCACCCTCGGGCTCACCCTGATCTCACCCTCGGGCTCAGCCTGATCTCACCCTGGGGCTCACTCTGATCTCACAATAATCTCACCCTCGGGCTCACCCTGATCTCACCCTGGGGCTCAGCCTGATCTCACCCTCGGGCTCACTCTGATCTCACCCTCGGGCTCACCCTGATCTCACCTCGGGCTCACCCTGATCACACCCTGGGGTTCACGTTGATCTCACCCTGATCTCACCCTGGGGCTCACTCTGATCTCACCCTGAGGCTCACCCTGATCTCACCCTGAGGCTCACCCTGATCTCGCCCTGATCTCACCGAGGGACTCACCCTGATCTCACCCTCGGGCTCAGCCTGATCTCACCCTGGGGCTCACTCTGATCTCACCCTGGGTCTCACGCTGATCTCACTCAGATCTCACGCTGATCTCACTCTGATCTCACTCTGATCTCACACTGATCTCACCCTGGGGCTCACCCTGATCTCACCATCGGGCTCAGCCTGATCTCACCCTGGGGCTCACGCTGATCTCACTCTGATCTCACAATACTCTCACCCTCGGGCTCACCCTGATCTCACCCTGGGGCTCAGCCGGATCTCACCCTCGGGCTCACCCTGATCTCACCCTCGGGCTCAGCCTGATCTCACCCTGGGGCTCACTCTGATCTCACAATAATCTCACCCTCGGGCTCACCCTGATCTCACCCTGGGGCTCAGCCTGATCTCACCCTCGGGCTCACTCTGATCTCACCCTCGGGCTCACCCTGATCTCACCTCGGGCTCACCCTGATCACACCCTGGGGTTCACATTGATCTCACCCTGATCTCACCCTGGGGCTCACTCTGATCTCACCCTGAGGCTCACCCTGATCTCACCCTGAGGCTCACCCTGATCTCGCCCTGATCTCACCGAGGGACTCACCCTGATCTCACCCTCGGGCTCAGCCTGATCTCACCCTGGGGCTCACTCTGATCTCACCCTGGGGCTCACGCTGATCTCACTCAGATCTCACGCTGATCTCACTCTGATCTCACTCTGATCTCACACTGATCTCACCCTTGGGCTGACCCTGATCTCACCCTGGGGCTCATGCTGATCTCACCATAGGGATCACCCTGATCTCACCCTCGGGCTGACGCTGATCTCACACTGGGGCTCATGATAATCTCGCCCTGGGACTCACCCTGACCTCACCCTCGGGCACAGCCTGATCTCACCCTGGGGCTCACCCTGATCTCAGCCTCAGGCCTAGCCTGATCTCACCTTGGGGCTCACTCTGATCTCACCCTGGGGCTCACCCTGATCTCACCATCGGGCTCAGCCTGATCTCACCTGGGGCTCACGCTGATCTCACTCTGATCTCACAATACTCTCACCCTCGGGCTCACCCTGATTTCACCCTGATCTCACCCTGGGGCTCAGCCTGATCTCACCCTCGGGGTCACCCTGACCTCCCCCTCGGGCTCAGCCTGATCTCACCCTGGGGCTCACGCTGATCTCACTCTGATCTCACAATAATCTCACCCTCGGGCTCACCCTGATCTCACCTTGATCTCACCCTGGGGCTCAGCCTGATCTCACCCTCGGGCTCACGCTGATCTCACCCTCGGGCTCACGTTGATCTCACCCTGAGGCTCAGCCTGATCTCACCCTCGGGCTCACGCTGATCTCACCCTCGGGCTCACGTTGATCTCACCCTCGGGCTCACCCTGATACCACTCTCGGGCTCACTCTGATCTCACCCTCGGGCTCACGCTGAACTCACCCTTGGGCTCACCCAGATCTCACCCTCGAGCATAGCCTGATCTCACCCTGGGGCTCACCCTGATCTCAGCCTCAGGCTTAGCCTGATCTCACCCTGGGCCTCACACTGATCTCACCCTGTGGCTCTGCTTGATCTCACCCTCGGGCTCACGCTGATCTCACCCTGGGGCTCACCCTGATCTCAGCACTGGGCTCACCCAGGTCTCACCCTCGAACACAGCCTGATCTCACCCTGGGACTCACCCTGATCTCAGCCTCGGGCTTAGCCTGATCTCACCCTGGGGCTCACACTGATCTCACCCTGGAGCTCAGGCTGATCTCACCCTCGGGCTCACAGTGATCTCACCCTCGGGCTCACCCTGATCACACCCTGATCTCACCCTCGGGCACACGCTGATCTCACACTGATCTCACCCTCGGGCTCACCCTGATCTCACCCTCGGGATCACGCTGACCTCACCCTGGGGCTCACGCTGATCTCACCCTGGGCCTCACGCTGATCTCACCCTGGGCCTCACGCTAATCTCACTCTCGGGCTCATGCTGATCTCATCTTGGGCTTCACGCTGATCTCACCCTTGGGCTCACCCAGATCTCACCCTCGGGCACAGCCTGATCTCACCCTGGGGCTCACCCTGATCTCAGCCTCGGGCTTAGCCTGATCTCACCCTGGGGCTCACTCTGATCTCACCCTGGGGCTCACGCTGATTTCGCCCTGGGCTCACCCTGATCTCACCCTCGGGCGCAGCCTGATCTCACCCTGGGGCTCACCCTGATCTCAGCCTCGGACTTAGCCTGATCTCCCCCTGGGGCTCACTCTGATCTCCCCCTGTGGCTCACGCTGATCTCACCCTGGGGCTCACTCTGATCTCACCCTGGGGCTCACGCTGATCTCACTCTGATCTCACACTGATCTCACCCTTGGGCTGACCCGAATCTCACCCTGGGGCTCACGCTGATCTCACCATAGGGATCACCCAGATCTCACCCTCGGGCTGACCCTGATCTCACACTGGGGCTCACGCTGATCTCACAATAGGGATCACCCTGATCTCACCCTCGGGCTGACCCTGATCTCACCCTCGGGCACAGCCTGATCTCACCCTGGGGCTCACCCTGATCTCAGCCTCAGGCTTAGCCTGATCTCACCCTGGGGCTCACTCTGATCTCACTCTGGGGCTCACGCTGATCTCACTGTGATCTCACCCTGATCTCACCCTGGGGCTCACCCTAATCTCACCATCGGGCTCAGCCTGATCTCACCCTGGGGCTCACGCTGATCTCATTCTGACCTCACAATACTCTCACCCTCGGGCTCACCCTGATTTCAACCTGATCTCACCCTGGGGCTCAGCCTGATCTCACCCTCGGGCTGACCCTGATCTCACCCTCGGGCTCAGCCTGATCTCACCCTGGGGCTCACTCTGATCTCACAATAATCTCACCCTCGGGCTCACCCTGATCTCACCCTGGGGCTCAGCCTGATCTCACCCTCGGGCTCACTCTGATCTCACCCTCGGGCTCACAGTGATCTCACCCTCGGGCTCACCCTGATCACACCCTGGGGCTCACCCTGATCTCACCTCGGGCTCACCCTGATCACACCCTGGGGTTCACGTTGATCTCACCCTGATCTCACCCTGGGGCTCACTCTGATCTCACCCTGATCTCACCCTGAGGCTCACCCTGATCTCGCCCTGATCTCACCGAGGGACTCACCATGATCTCACCCTCGGGCTCAGCCTGATCTCACCCTTGGCCTGACCCTGATCTCACCCTGGGGTTCATGCTGATCTCACCATAGGGATCACCCTGATCTCACCGTCGGGCTGACGCTGATCTCACACTGGGGCTCATGATAATCTCGCCCTGGGACTCACCCTGATCTCACCCTCGGGCACAGCCTGATCTCACCCTGGGGCTCACCCTGATCTCAGCCTCAGGCCTAGCCTGATCTCACCCTGGGGCTCACTCTGATCTCACCCTGGGGCTCACCCTGATCTCACCATCGGGCTCAGCCTGATCTCACCCTGGGGCTCACGCTGATCTCACTCTGATCTCACAATACTCTCACCCTCGGGCTCACCCTGATTTCACCCTGATCTCACCCTGGGGCTCAGCCTGATCTCACCCTCGGGGTCACCCTGACCTCCCCCTCGGGCTCAGCCTGATCTCACCCTGGGGCTCACGCTGATCTCACTCTGATCTCACAATAATCTCACCCTCGGGCTCACCGTGATCTCACCTTGATCTCACCCTGGGGCTCAGCCTGATCTCACCCTCGGGCTCACGCTGATCTCACCCTCGGGCTCACGTTGATCTCACCCTGAGGCTCAGCCTGATCTCATCCTCGGGCTCACGCTGATCTCACCCTCGGGCTCACGTTGATCTCACCCTCGGGCTCACCCTGATACCACTCTGGGGCTCATTCTGATCTCACCCTTGGGCTCACGCTGAACTCACCCTTGGGCTCACCCAGATCTCACCCTCGAGCATAGCCTGATCTCACCCTGGGGTTCACCCTGATCTCAGCCTCAGGCTTAGCCTGATCTCACCCTGGGGCTCACACTGATCTCACCCTGTGGCTCTGCCTGATCTCACCCTCGGGCTCACGCTGATCTCACCCTGGGGCTCACCCTGATCTCAGCACTGGGCTCACCCAGGTCTCACCCTCGAACACAGCCTGATCTCACCCTGGGGCTCACCCTGATCTCAGCCTCGGGCTTAGCCTGATCTCACCCTGGGGCTCACACTGATCTCACCCTGGAGCTCAGGCTGATCTCACCCTCGGGCTCACAGTGATCTCACCCTCGGGCTCACCCTGATCACACCCTGATCTCACCCTCGGGCACACGCTGATCTCACACTGATCTCACCCTCGGGCTCACCCTGATCTCACCCTGATCTCACCCTCGGGCTCACGCTGACCTCACCCTGGGGCTCACGCTGATCTCACCCTGGGCCTCACGCTGATCTCACCCTGGGCCTCACACTAATCTCACTCTCGGGCTCATGCTGATCTCATCTTGGGCTTCACGCTGATCTCACCCTTGGGCTCACCCAGATCTCACCCTCGGGCACAGCCTGATCTCACCCTGGGGCTCACCCTGATCTCAGCCTCGGGCTTAGCCTGATCTCACCCTGGGGCTCACTCTGATCTCACCCTGGGGCTCACGCTGATTTCGCCCTGGGCTCACCCTGATCTCACCCTCGGGCGCAGCCTGATCTCACCCTGGGGCTCACCCTGATCTCAGCCTCGGACTTAGCCTGATCTCCCCCTGGGGCTCACTCTGATCTCCCCCTGTGGCTCACGCTGATCTCACCCTGGGGCTCACGCTGATCTCACCCTGGGGCTCACTCTGATCTCACCCTGGGGCTCACTCTGATCTCACCCTGGGGCTCACGCTGATCTCACTCTCGGGCTCACGCTGATCTCATCTTGGGCTCACCCAGATCTCACCCTCGGGCATAGTCTGATCTCACCCTGGGACTCACCCTGATCTCACTCTGATCTCACACTGATCTCACCCTTGGGCTGACCCTGATCTCACCCTGGGGCTCACGCTGATCTCACCATAGGGATCACCCTGATCTCACCCTCGGGCTGACCCTGATCTCACACTGGGGCTCACGCTGATCTCACAATAGGGATCACCCTGATCTCACCCTCGGGCTGACCCTGATCTCACCCTCGGGCACAGCCTGATGTCACCCTGGGGCTCACCCTGATCTCAGTTTCAGGCTTAGCCTGATCTCACCCTGGGGCTCACTCTGATCTCACCCTGGGGCTCACGCTGATCTCACTCTGATCTCACACTGATCTCACCCTGAGGCTCACCCTGATCTCACCATCGGGCTCAGCCTGATCTCACCCTGGGGCTCACGCTGATCTCACTCTGATCTCACAATACTCTCACCCTCGGGCTCACCCTGATTTCACCCTGATCTCACCCTGGGGCTCAGCCTGATCTCACCCTCGGGCTCACCCTGATCTCACCCTCGGGCTCAGCCTGATCTCACCCTGGGGCTCACTCTGATCTCACAATAATCTCACCCTCGGGCTCACCCTGATCTCACCCTGGGGCTCAGCCTGATCTCACCCTCGGGCTCACTCTGATCTCACCCTCGGGCTCACAGTGATCTCACCCTCGGGCATAGTCTGATCTCACCCTGGGACTCACCCTGATCTCACCCTGGGGCTCACTCTGTTCTCACCCTGGGGCCCACGCTGATCTCACTCTGATCTCACACTGATCTCACCCTTGGGCTGACCCTGATCTCACCCTGTGGCTCTGCTTGATCTCACCCTCGGGCTCACGCTGATCCCACCTTGGGGCTCACCCTGATCTCAGCACTGGGCTCACCCAGGTCTCACCCTCGAACACAGCCTGATCTCACCCTGGGACTCACCCTGATCTCAGCCTCGGGCTTAGCCTGATCTCACCCTGGGGCTCACACTGATCTCACCCTGGAGCTCAGGCTGATCTCACCCTCGGGCTCACAGTGATCTCAACCTCGGGCTCACCCTGATCACACCCTGATCTCACCCTCGGGCACACGCTGATCTCACACTGATCTCACCCTCGGGCTCACCCTGATCTCACCCTGATCTCACCCTCGGGCTCACGCTGACCTCACCCTGGGGCTCACGCTGATCTCACCCTGGGCCTCACGCTGATCTCACCCTGGGCCTCACGCTAATCTCACTCTCGGGCTCATGCTGATCTCATCTTGGGCTTCACGCTGATCTCACCCTTGGGCTCACCCAGATCTCACCCTCGGGCACAGCCTGATCTCACCCTGGGGCTCACCCTGATCTCAGCCTCGGGCTTAGCCTGATCTCACCCTGGGGCTCACTCTGATCTCACCCTGGGGCTCACGCTGATTTCGCCCTGGGCTCACCCTGATCTCACCCTCGGGCGCAGCCTGATCTCACCCTGGGGCTCACCCTGATCTCAGCCTCGGACTTAGCCTGATCTCCCCCTGGGGCTCACTCTGATCTCCCCCTGTGGCTCACGCTGATCTCACCCTGGGGCTCACGCTGATCTCACCCTGGGGCTCACTCTGATCTCACCCTGGGGCTCACGCTGATCTCACTCTCGGGCTCACGCTGATCTCATCTTGGGCTCACCCAGATCTCACCCTCGGGCATAGTCTGATCTCACCCTGGGACTCACCCTAATCTCACCCTGGGGCTCACTCTGTTCTCACCCTGGGGCTCACGCTGATCTCACTCTGATCTCACACTGATCTCACCCTTGGGTTGACCCTGATCTCACCCTGGGGCTCACGCTGATCTCACCATAGGGATCACCCTGATCTCACCCTCGGGCTGACCCTGACCTCACACTGGGTCTCACGCTGATCTCACAATAGGGATCACCCTGATCTCACCCTCGGGCTGACCCTGATCTCACCCTCGGGCACAGCCTGATCTCACCCTGGGGCTCACCCTGATCTCAGCCTCAGGCTTAGCCTGATCTCACCCTGGGGCTCACTCTGATCTCACCCTGGGGCTCACGCTGATCTCACTCTGATCTCACACTGATCTCACCCTGGGGTTCACCCTGATCTCACCATCGGGCTCAGCCTGATCTCACCCTGGGGCTCACGCTGATATCACTCTGATCTCACAATACTCTCACCCTGGGGCTCAGCCTGATCTCACCCTGGGGCTCAGCCTGATCTCACCCTCGGGCTCACCCTGATCTCACCCTCGGGCTCAGCCTGATCTCACCCTGGGGCTCACGCTGATCTCACTCTGATCTCACAATAATCTCACCCTCGGGCTCACCCTGATCTCACCCTGGGGCTCAGCCTGATCTCACCCTCGGGCTCACGCTGATCTCACCCTCGGGCTCACGTTGATGTCACCCTCGGGCTCACCCTGATACCACTCTCGGGCTCACACTGATCTCACCCTGGGGCTCACGCTGAACTCACCCTGGGGCTCACCCTGATCTCACCCTTGGGCTCACCCAGATCTCACCCTCGAGCACAGCCTGATCTCACCCTGGGGCTCACCCTGATCTCAGCCTCGGGCTTAGCCTGATCTCACCCTGGGGCTCACACTGATCTCACCCTGGAGCTCAGGCTGATCTCACTCTGTGGCTCACGCTGATCTCACCCTAGGGCTCACCCTGATCTCACCCTCGGGCTCACACTGATCGCACCCTCGGGCTCACAGTGATCTCACCCTCGGGCTCACCCTGATCACACCCTGGGGTTCACGCTGATCTCACCCTGATCTCACCCTGGGGCTCACGCTGATCTCACCCTGAGGCTCACCCTGATCTCACCGTGAGGCTCACCCTGATCTCGCCCTGATCTCACCCTGGGACTCACCCTGATCTCACCCTCAGGCTCAGCCTGATCTCACCCTCGGGCTCACACTGATCTCACCCTCGGGCTCACAGCGATCTCACCCTCGGGCTCACCCTGATCACACCCTGGGGCTCACCCTGATCTCCACTCGGGCTCACCCTGATCACACCCTGGGGTTCAGGCTGATCTCACCCTGATCTCCCCCTGTGGCTCACGCTGATCTCACCCTGAGGCTCACCCTGATCTCACCCTGAGGCTCACCCTGGGACTCACCCTGATCTCACCCTCGGGCTCAGCCTGATCTCACCCTCGGCCTCACACTGATCTCACATTGGGGCTCACACTGATCTCACCCTCGGTCTGACCCTGATCTCACCCTCGGGCTGACCCTGATCTCACCCTGGGGCTCACGCTGATCTCGCCCTGGGGCTCACCCTGATCTCACACTCAGGCACAGCCTGATCTCACCTTGGGGCTCACCCTGATCTCACTCTGATCTGACAATAATCTCACCCTCGGGCTCACCCTGATCTCACTCTCGGGCTCACGTTGATCTCACCCTGACCTCGCCCTGGGGCTCACGCTGATCTCACCCTCGGTCTCACGTTGTTCTCACACTGATCTCACCCTCGAGCTCACCCTGATCTCACCCTCGGGCTCACGCTGACCTCACCCTGGGGCTCACTCTGATCTCACCCTGGGGCTCACGCTGATCTCACTCTGATCTCACACTGATCTCACCCTCGGGTTGACCCTGATCTCACCCTGGGGCTCACCCTGATCTCACCTTCGAGCTCCCGCTGACCTCACCCTGGGGCTCACGCTGATCTCACCCTGGGCCTCACGCTGATCTAACCCTGGGCCTCACGCTGATCTCACTCTCGGGCTCACGCTGATCTCATCTTGGGCTTCACGCTGATCTCACCCTTGGGCTCACCCAGATCTCACCCTCGGGCACAGTCTGATCTCACCCTGGGGCTCACCCTGATCTCAGCCTCGGGCTTAGCCTGATCTCACCCTGGGGCTCACTCTGATCTCACCCTGGGGCTCACGCTGATCTCACTCTGATCTCACGCTGATCTCACTGTGATCTCACACTGATCTCACCCTTGGGCTGACCCTGATCTCACCCTGGGGCTCACGCTGATCTCATCATAGGGATCACCCTGATCTCACCCTCGGGCTGACCCTGATCTCACACTGGGGCTCACGATAATCTCGCCCTGGGGCTCACCCTGATCTCAGCCTCAGGCTTAGCCTGATCTCACCCTGGGGCGCACTCTGATCTCACCCTGGGGCTCACGCTGATCTCACTCTGATCTCACACTGATCTCACCCTCGGGCTGACCCTGATCTCACCCTGGGGCTCACGCTGATCTCACCCTGGGGCTCACCCTGATCTCACCATCGGGCTCAGCCTGATCTCACCCTGGGGCTCACGCTGATCTCACTCTGATCTCACAATACTCTCACCCTCGGGCTCACTCTGATTTCACCCTGATCTCACCCTCGGGCTCACGCTGATCTCACCCTCGGGCTCACCCTGATCTCACTCTGATCTGACAATAATCTCACCCTCGGGCTCACCCTGATCTCACTCTCGGGCTCACGTTGATCTCACCCTGACCTCGCCCTGGGGCTCACGCTGATCTCACCCTCGGTCTCACGTTGTTCTCACACTGATCTCACCCTCGGGCTCACCCTGATCTCACCCTCGGGCTCACGCTGACCTCACCCTGGGGCTCACTCTGATCTCACCCTGGGGCTCACGCTGATCTCACTCTGATCTCACACTGATCTCACTCTCGGGCTGACCCTGATCTCACCCTGGGGCTCACCCTGATCTCACCTTCGAGCTCCCGCTGACCTCACCCTGGGGCTCACGCTGATCTCACCCTGGGCCTCACGCTGATCTAACCCTGGGCCTCACGCTGATCTCACTCTCGGGCTCACGCTGATCTCATCTTGGGCTTCACGCTGATCTCACCCTTGGGCTCACCCAGATCTCACCCTCGGGCACAGTCTGATCTCACCCTGGGGCTCACCCTGATCTCAGCCTCGGGCTTAGCCTGATCTCACCCTGGGGCTCACTCTGATCTCACCCTGGGGCTCACGCTGATCTCACTCTGATCTCACGCTGATCTCACTGTGATCTCACACTGATCTCACCCTTGGGCTGACCCTGATCTCACCCTGGGGCTCACGCTGATCTCACCATAGGGATCACCCTGATCTCACCCTCGGGCTGACCCTGATCTCACACTGGGGCTCACGATAATCTCGCCCTGGGGCTCACCCTGATCTCAGCCTCAGGCTTAGCCTGATCTCACCCTGGGGCGCACTCTGATCTCACCCTGGGGCTCACGCTGATCTCACTCTGATCTCACACTGATCTCACCCTCGGGCTGACCCTGATCTCACCCTGGGGCTCACGCTGATCTCACCCTGGGGCTCACCCTGATCTCACCATCGGGCTCAGCCTGATCTCACCCTGGGGCTCACGCTGATCTCACTCTGATCTCACAATACTCTCACCCTCGGGCTCACTCTGATTTCACCCTGATCTCACCCTGGGGCACAGCCTGATCTCACCCTCGGGCTCACGCTGATCTCACCCTCGGGCTCACCCTGATACCACTCTCGGGCTCACCCTGATCTCATCCTCGGGCTCTCCCAGATCTCACCCTCGAGCACAACCTGATCTCACCCTGGGGCTCACCCTGATCTCACCCTCGGGCTCACGCTGATCTCACCCTGGGGCTCACCCTGATTTCACCCCTGGGCTCACCTAGGTCTCACCCTCGAGCACAGCCTGATCTCACCCTGGGGTCACCCTGATCTCAGCCTCGGGCTTAGCCTGATCTCACCCTGGGGCTCACACTGATCTCACCCTGGAGCTCAGGCTGATCTCACCCTCGGGCTCACAGTGATCTCACCCTCGGGCTCACCCTGATCACACCCTGGGGCTCACCCTGATCTCACCTCGGGCTCACCCTGATCACACCCTGGGGTTCACGCTGATCTCACCCTGATCTCACCCTGGGGCTCACTCTGATCTCACCCTGAGGCTCACCCTGATCTCACCCTGAGGCTCACCCTGATCTTGCCCTGATCTCACCGAGGGACTCACCCTGATCTCACCCTCGGGCTCAGCCTGATCTCACCCTCGGGCTCACGCTGATCTCACCCTCGGGCTCACCCTGATCTCGCCCTGATCTCACCCTGATCTCGCCCTGATCTCACCCTGGGAGTCACCCTGATCTCACCCTCGGGCTCAGCCTGATCTCACCCTTGGGCTCACGCTGATCTCACCCTGATCCCACTGTCGGGCTCACCCTGATCTCACTCTCGGGCTCACCCTGATCTCACCCTCGAGCTCACGCTGAACTCACCCTGGGGCTCACCGTGATCTCACCCTCGGGATCACCCTGATCTCACCCTGGGGCTCAGCCTGATCTCACCCTCGGGCTCACCCTGATCTCACCCTGGGGCTCACGCTGAACTCACCCTGGGGCTCACCCTGATCTCACCCTTGGGCTCACCCAGATCTCACCCTCGAGCACAGCCTGATCTCACCCTGGGGCTCACCCTGATCTCAGCCTCGGGCTTAGCCTGATCTCACCCTGGGGCTCACACTGATCTCACCCTGGGGCTCAGCCTGATCTCACCCTGTGGCTCACGCTGATCTCACCCTCGGGCTCACCCTGATCTCACCCTCGGGCTCACGCTGAACTCACCCTGGGGCTCACCTTGATCTCACCCAGATCTCACCCTCGAGCACAGCCTGATCTCACCCTGGGGCTCACTCTGATCTCACCCTGAGGCTCACCCTGATCTCACCCTGAGGCTCACCCTGATCTCTCCCTGATCTCACCCTGGGACTCACCCTGATCTCACCCTCGGGCTCAGCCTGATCTCACCCTCGGGCTCACGCTGATCTCACCCTCGGGCTCACCCTGATACCACTCTCGGGCTCACCCTGATCTCACCCTGTGGCTCACTCTGATCTCACCCTGAGGCTCACCCTGATCTCACCCTGATCTCGCCCTGATCTCACCCTGATCTCACCCTGGGACTCACCCTGATCTCACCCTCGGGCTCAGCCTGATCTCACCCTTGGGCTCACGCTGATCTCACCCTGATCCCACTGTCGGGCTCACCCTGATCTCACTCTCGGGCTCACCCTGATCTCACCCTCGAGCTCACGCTGAACTCACCCTGGGGCTCACCATGATCTCACCCTCGGGCTCAGCCTGATCTCACCCTGGGGCTCAGCCTGATCTCACCCTCGGGCTCACGCTGATCTGACCCTCGGGCTCACCCTGATCTCACCCTCGGGCTCACGCTGAACTCACCCTGGGGCTCACCCTGATCTCACCCTTGGGCTCACCCAGATCTCACCCTCGAGCACAGCCTGATCTCACCCTGGGGCTCACCCTGATCTCAGCCTCGGGCTTAGCCTGATCTCACCCTGGGGCTCACACTGATCTCACCCTGGGGCTCAGCCTGATCTCACCCTCGGGCTCACGCTGAACTCACCCTGGGGCTCACCCTGATCTCACCCTTGGGCTCACCCAGATCTCACCCTCGAGCACAGCCTGATCTCACCCTGGGGCTCACCCTGATCTCAGCCTCGGGCTTAGCCTGATCTCACCCTGGGGCTCACACTGATCTCACTCTGGAGCTCAGGCTGATCTCACCCTGTGGCTCACGCTGATCTCACCCTAGGGCTCACCCTGATCTCACCCTGGGGCTCACACTGATCTCACCCTCGGGCTCACAGTGATCTCACCCTCGGGCTCACCCTGATCACACCCTGGGGCTCACCCTGATCTCACCTCGGGCTCACCCTGATCACACCCTGGGGTTCACGCTGATCTCACCCTGATCTCACCCTGGGGCTCACTCTGATCTCTCCCTGAAGCTCACCCTGATCTCACCCTGAGGCTCACCCTGATCTCACCCTGGGACTCAGCCTGATCTCACCCTCGGGCTCAGCCTGATCTCACCCTCGGGCTCACGCTGATCTCACCCTCGGGCTCAGCCTGATCTCACCCTTGGGCTCACGCTGATCTCACCCTGATCCCACTGTCGGGCTGACTCTGATCTCACTCTCGGGCTCACCCTGATCTCACCCTCGGGCGCAGCCTGATCTCACCCTGGGGCTCACCCTGATCTCAGCCTCGGACTTAGCCTGATCTCCCCCCTGGGGCTCACTCTGATCTCCCCCTGTGGCTCACGCTGATCTCACCCTGGGGCTCACGCTGATCTCACCCTGCGGCTCACTCTGATCTCACCCTGGGGCTCACGCTGATCTCACTCTAGGGCTCACGCTGATCTCATCTTGGGCTCACCCAGATCTCACCCTCGGGCATAGTCTGATCTCACCCTGGGACTCACCCTGATCTCACCCTGGGGCTCACTCTGTTCTCACCCTGGGGCTCACGCTGATCTCACTCTGATCTCACACTGATCTCACCCTTGGGCTGACCCTGATCTCACCCTGGGGCTCACGCTGATCTCACCATAGGGATCACCCTGATCTCACCCTCGGGCTGACCCTGACCTCACACTGGGGCTCACGCTGATCTCACAATAGGGATCACCCTGATCTCACCCTCGGGCTGACCCTGATCTCACCCTCGGGCACAGCCTGATCTCACCCTGGGGCTCACCCTGATCTCAGCCTCAGGCTTAGCCTGATCTCACCCTGGGGCTCACTCTGATCTCACCCTGGGGCTCACGCTGATCTCACTCTGATCTCACACTGATCTCACCCTGGGGCTCACCCTGATCTCACCATCGGGCTCAGCCTGATCTCACCCTGGGGCTCACGCTGATCTCACTCTGATCTCACAATACTCTCACCCTGGGGCTCAGCCTGATCTCACCCTGGGGCTCAGCCTGATCTCACCCTCGGGCTCACCCTGATCTCACCCTCGGGCTCAGCCTGATCTCACCCTGGGGCTCACGCTGATCTCACTCTGATCTCAGAATAATCTCACCCTCGGGCTCACCCTGATCTCACCCTGGGGCTCAGCCTGATCTCACCCTCGGGCTCACGCTGATCTCACCCTCGGGCTCACGTTGATCTCACCCTCGGGCTCACCCTGATACCACTCTCGGGCTCACCCTGATCTCACCCTGGGGCTCACGCTGAACTCACCCTGGGGCTCACCCTGATCTCACCCTTGGGCTCACCCAGATCTCACCCTCGAGCACAGCCTGATCTCACCCTGGGGCTCACCCTGATCTCAGCCTCGGGCTCAGCCTGATCTCACCCTGGGACTCACACTGATCTCACCCTGGAGCTCAGGCTGATCTCACCCTGTGGCTCACGCTGATCTCACCCTAGGGCTCACCCTGATCTCACCCTCGGGCTCACACTGATCGCACCCTCGGGCTCACAGTGATCTCACCCTCGGGCTCACCCTGATCTCACCCTGGGGCTCACGCTGATCTCACCCTGAGGCTCACCCTGATCTCACCCTGAGGCTCACCCTGATCTCGCCCTGATCTCACCCTGGGACTCACCCTGATCTCACCCTCGGGCTCAGCCTGATCTCACCCTCGGGCTCACACTGATCTCACCCTCGGGCTCACAGTGATCTCACCCTCGGGCTCACCCTGATCACACCCTGGGGCTCACCCTGATCTCCACTCGGGCTCACCCTGATCACACCCTGGGGTTCAGGCTGATCTCACCCTGATCTCACCCTGGGGCTCACGCTGATCTCACCCTGAGGCTCACCCTGATCTCACCCTGAGGCTCACCCTGATCTCGCCCTGATCTTACCCTGGGCCTCACCCTGATCTCACCCTCGGGCTCAGCCTGATCTCACCCTCGGGCTCACACTGATCTCACATTGGGGCTCACACTGATCTCAGCCTCGGGCTTAGCCTGATCTCACCCTGGGGTTCACTCTGATCTCACCCTGGGGCTCACGCTGATCTCACTCTGATCTCACGCTGATCTCACTGTGATCTCACACTGATCTCACCCTTGGGCTGACCCTGATCTCACCCTGGGGCTCACGCTGATCTCACCATAGGGATCACCCTGATCTCACCCTCGGGCTGACCCTGATCTCACACTGGGGCTCACGATAATCTCGCCCTGGGGCTCACCCTGATCTCAGCCTCGGGCACAGCCTGATCTCACCCTGGGGCTCACCCTGATCTCAGCCTCAGGCTTAGCCTGATCTCACCCTGGGGCGCACTCTGATCTCACCCTGGGGCTCACGCTGATCTCACTCTGATCTCACACTGATCTCACCCTCGGGCTGACCCTGATCTCACCCTGGGGCTCACCCTGATCTCACCATCGGGCTCAACCTGATCTCACCCTGGGGCTCACGCTGATCTCACTCTGATATCACAATACTCTCACCCTCGGGCTCACTCTGATTTCACCCTGATCTCACCCTGGGGCTCAGCCTGATCTCACCCTCGGGCTCACGCTGATCTCACCCTCGGGCTCACCCTGATACCACTCTCGGGCTCACCCTGATCTCACCCTCGGGCTCTCCCAGATCTCACCCTCGAGCACAACCTGATCTCACCCTGGGGCTCACCCTGATCTCAGCCTCGGGCTTAGCCTGATCTCACCCTGGGGCTCACACTGATTTCACCCTGGGGCTCTGCCTGATCTCACCCTCGGGCTCACGCTGATCTCACCCTGGGGCTCACCCTGATTTCACCCCTGGGCTCACCTAGGTCTCACCCTCGAGCACAGCCTGATCTCACCCTGGGGTCACCCTGATCTCAGCCTCGGGCTTAGCCTGATCTCACCCTGGGGCTCACACTGATCTCACCCTGGAGCTCAGGCTGATCTCACCCTCGGGCTCACAGTGATCTCACCCTCGGGCTCACCCTGATCACACCCTGGGGCTCACCCTGATCTCACCTCGGGCTCACCCTGATCACACCCTGGGGTTCACGCTGATCTCACCCTGATCTCACCCTGCGGCTCACTCTGATCTCACCCTGAGGCTCACCCTGATCTCACCCTGAGGCTCACCCTGATCTCGCCCTGATCTCACCGAGGGACTCACCCTGATCTCACCCTCGGGCTCAGCCTGATCTCACCCTCGGGCTCACGCTGATCTCACCCTCGGGCTCACCCTGATACCACTCTCGGGCTCACCCTGATCTCACCCTGGGGCTCACGCTGAACTCACCCTGGGGCTCACCCTGATCTCACCCTTGGGCTCACCCAGATCTCACCCTCGAGCACAGCCTGATCTCACCCTGGGGCTCACCCTGATCTCAGCCTCGGGCTTAGCCTGATCTCACCCTGGGACTCACACTGATCTCACCCTGGAGCTCAGGCTGATCTCACCCTGTGGCTCACGCTGATCTCACCCTAGGGCTCACCCTGATCTCACCCTCGGGCTCACACTGATCGCACCCTCGGGCTCACAGTGATCTCACCCTCGGGCTCACCCTGATCTCACCCTGGGGCTCACGCTGATCTCACCCTGATCTCACCATCGGGCTCAGCCTGATCTCACCCTGGGGCTCACGCTGATCTCACTCTGATCTCACAATACTCTCACCCTGGGGCTCAGCCTGATCTCACCCTGGGGCTCAGCCTGATCTCACCCTCGGGCTCACCCTGATCTCACCCTCGGGCTCAGCCTGATCTCACCCTGGGTCTCACGCTGATCTCACTCTGATCTCACAATAATCTCACCCTCGGGCTCACCCTGATCTCACCCTGGGGCTCAGCCTGATCTCACCCTGGGGCTCAGCCTGATCTCACCCTCGGGCTCACGCTGATCTCACCCTCGGGATCACGTTGATCTCACCCTCGGGCTCACCCTGATACCACTCTCGGGCTCACCCTGATCTCACCCTGGGGCTCACGCTGAACTCACCCTGGGGCTCACCCTGATCTCACCCTTGGGCTCACCCAGATCTCACCCTCGAGCACAGCCTGATCTCACCCTGGGGCTCACCCTGATCTCAGCCTCGGGCTTAGCCTGATCTCACCCTGGGACTCACACTGATCTCACCCTGGAGCTCAGGCTGATCTCACCCTGTGGCTCACGCTGATCTCACCCTAGGGCTCACCCTGATCTCACCCTCGGGCTCACACTGATCGCACCCTCGGGCTCACAGTGATCTCACCCTCGGGCTCACCCTGATCTCACCCTGGGGCTCACGCTGATCTCACCCTGAGGCTCACCCTGATCTCACCCTGAGGCTCACCCTGATCTCGCCCTGATCTCACCCTGGGACTCACCCTGATCTCACCCTCGGGCTCAGCCTGATCTCACCCTCGGGCTCACACTGATCTCACCCTCGGGCTCACAGTGATCTCACCCTCGGGCTCACCCTGATCACACCCTGGGGCTCACCCTGATCTCCACTCGGGCTCACCCTGATCACACCCTGGGGTTCAGGCTGATCTCACCCTGATCTCACCCTGGGGCTCACGCTGATCTCACCCTGAGGCTCACCCTGATCTCACCCTGAGGCTCACCCTGATCTCGCCCTGATCTTACCCTGGGCCTCACCCTGATCTCACCCTCGGGCTCAGCCTGATCTCACCCTCGGGCTCACACTGATCTCACATTGGGGCTCACACTGATCTCAGCCTCGGGCTTAGCCTGATCTCACCCTGGGGCTCACTCTGATCTCACCCTGGGGCTCACGCTGATCTCACTCTGATCTCACGCTGATCTCACTGTGATCTCACACTGATCTCACCCTTGGGCTGACCCTGATCTCACCCTGGGGCTCACGCTGATCTCACCATAGGGATCACCCTGATCTCACCCTCGGGCTGACCCTGATCTCACACTGGGGCTCACGATAATCTCGCCCTGGGGCTCACCCTGATCTCAGCCTCGGGCACAGCCTGATCTCACCCTGGGGCTCACCCTGATCTCAGCCTCAGGCTTAGCCTGATCTCACCCTGGGGCGCACTCTGATCTCACCCTGGGGCTCACGCTGATCTCACTCTGATCTCACACTGATCTCACCCTCGGGCTGACCCTGATCTCACCCTGGGGCTCACCCTAATCTCACCATCGGGCTCAACCTGATCTCACCCTGGGGCTCACGCTGATCTCACTCTGATATCACAATACTCTCACCCTCGGGCTCACTCTGATTTCACCCTGATCTCACCCTGGGGCTCAGCCTGATCTCACCCTCGGGCTCACGCTGATCTCACCCTCGGGCTCACCCTGATACCACTCTCGGGCTCACCCTGATCTCACCCTCGGGCTCTCCCAGATCTCACCCTCGAGCACAACCTGACTCACCCTGGGGCTCACCCTGATCTCAGCCTCGGGCTTAGCCTGATCTCACCCTGGGGCTCACACTGATTTCACCCTGGGGCTCTGCCTGATCTCACCCTCGGGCTCACGCTGATCTCACCCTGGGGCTCACCCTGATTTCACCCCTGGGCTCACCTAGGTCTCACCCTCGAGCACAGCCTGATCTCACCCTGGGGTCACCCTGATCTCAGCCTCGGGCTTACCCTGATCTCACCCTGGGGCTCACACTGATCTCACCCTGGAGCTCAGGCTGATCTCACCCTCGGGCTCACAGTGATCTCACCCTCGGGCTCACCCTGATCACACCCTGGGGCTCACCCTGATCTCACCTCGGGCTCACCCTGATCACACCCTGGGGTTCACGCTGATCTCACCCTGATCTCACCCTGGGGCTCACTCTGATCTCACCCTGAGGCTCACCCTGATCTCACCCTGAGGCTCACCCTGATCTCGCCCTGATCTCACCGAGGGACTCACCCTGATCTCACCCTCGGGCTCAGCCTGATCTCACCTTCGGGCTCACGCTGATCTCACCCTCGGGCTCACCCTGATACCACTCTCGGGCTCACCCTGATCTCACCCTGGGGCTCACTCTGATCTCACCCTGAGGCTCACCCTGATCTCGCCCTGATCTCACCCTGATCTCGCCCTGATCTCACCCTGGGACTCACCCTGATCTCACCCTCGGGCTCAGCCTGATCTCACCCTTGGGCTCACGCTGATCTCACCCTGATCCCACTGTCGGGCTCACCCTGATCTCACTCTCGGGCTCACCCTGATCTCACCCTCGAGCTCACGCTGAACTCACCCTGGGGCTCACCGTGATCTCACCCTCGGGATCACCCTGATCTCACCCTGGGGCTCAGCCTGATCTCACCCTCGGGCTCACCCTGATCTCACCTTGGGGCTCACGCTGAACTCACCCTGGGGCTCACCCTGATCTCACCCTTGGGCTCACCCAGATCTCACCCTCGAGCACAGACTTATCTCACCCTGGGGCTCACCCTGATCTCAGCCTCGGGCTTAGCCTGATCTCACCCTGGGGCTCACACTGATCTCATCCTGGGGCTCAGCCTGATCTCACCCTCGGGCTCACGCTGATCTCACCCTAGGGCTCACCCTGATCTCACCCTCGGGCTCACACTGATCGCACCCTCGGGCTCACAGTGACCTCACCCTCGGGCTCACCCTCATCTCACCCTGGGGCTCACGCTGATCTCACCCTGAGGCTCACCCTGATCTCACCCTGAGGCTCACCCTGATCTCGCCCTGATCTCACCCTGGGACTCACCCTGATCTCACCCTCGGGATCAGCCTGATCTCACCCTCGGGCTCACACTGATCTCACCCTCGGGCTCACAGTGATCTCACCCTCGGGCTCACCCTGATCACAACCTGGGGGCTCACCCTGATCTCCACTCGGGCTCACCCTGATCACACCCTGGGGTTCAGGCTGATCTCACCCTGATCTCACCCTGGGGCTCACGCTGATCTCACCCTGAGGCTCACCCTGATCTCACCCTGAGGCTCACCCTGATCTCGCCCTGATCTTACCCTGGGCCTCACCCTGATCTCACCCTCGGGCTCAGCCTGATCTCACCCTCGGGCTCACACTGATCTCACATTGGGGCTCACACTGATCTCAGCCTCGGGCTTAGCCTGATCTCACCCTGGGGCTCACTCTGATCTCACCCTGGGGCTCACGCTGATCTCACTCTGATCTCACGCTGATCTCACTGTGATCTCACACTGATCTCACCCTTGGGCTGACCCTGATCTCACCCTGGGGCTCACGCTGATCTCACCATAGGGATCACCCTGATCTCACCCTCGGGCTGACCCTGATCTCACACTGGGGCTCACGATAATCTCGCCCTGGGGCTCACCCTGATCTCAGCCTCGGGCACAGCCTGATCTCACCCTGGGGCTCACCCTGATCTCAGCCTCAGGCTTAGCCTGATCTCACCCTGGGGCGCACTCTGATCTCACCCTGGGGCTCACGCTGATCTCACTCTGATCTCACACTGATCTCACCCTCGGGCTGACCCTGATCTCACCCTGGGGCTCACCCTGATCTCACCATCGGGCTCAACCTGATCTCACCCTGGGGCTCACGCTGATCTCACTCTGATATCACAATACTCTCACCCTCGGGCTCACTCTGATTTCACCCTGATCTCACCCTGGGGCTCAGCCTGATCTCACCCTCGGGCTCACGCTGATCTCACCCTCGGGCTCACCCTGATACCACTCTCGGGCTCACCCTGATCTCACCCTCGGGCTCTCCCAGATCTCACCCTCGAGCACAACCTGATCTCACCCTGGGGCTCACCCTGATCTCAGCCTCGGGCTTAGCCTGATCTCACCCTGGGGCTCACACTGATTTCACCCTGGGGCTCTGCCTGATCTCACCCTCGGGCTCACGCTGATCTCACCCTGGGGCTCACCCTGATTTCACCCCTGGGCTCACCTAGGTCTCACCCTCGAGCACAGCCTGATCTCACCCTGGGGTCACCCTGATCTCAGCCTCGGGCTTAGCCTGATCTCACCCTGGGGCTCACACTGATCTCACCCTGGAGCTCAGGCTGATCTCACCCTCGGGCTCACAGTGATCTCACCCTCGGGCTCACCCTGATCACACCCTGGGGCTCACCCTGATCTCACCTCGGGCTCACCCTGATCACACCCTGGGGTTCACGCTGATCTCACCCTGATCTCACCCTGGGGCTCACTCTGATCTCACCCTGAGGCTCACCCTGATCTCACCCTGAGGCTCACCCTGATCTCGCCCTGATCTCACCGAGGGACTCACCCTGATCTCACCCTCGGGCTCAGCCTGATCTCACCCTCGGGCTCACGCTGATCTCACCCTCGGGCTCACCCTGATACCACTCTCGGGCTCACCCTGATCTCACCCTGGGGCTCACTCTGATCTCACCCTGAGGCTCACCCTGATCTCGCCCTGATCTCACCCTGATCTCGCCCTGATCTCACCCTGGGACTCACCCTGATCTCACCCTCGGGCTCAGCCTGATCTCACCCTTGGGCTCACGCTGATCTCACCCTGATCCCACTGTCGGGCTCACCCTGATCTCACTCTCGGGCTCACCCTGATCTCACCCTCGAGCTCACGCTGAACTCACCCTGGGGCTCACCGTGATCTCACCCTCGGGATCACCCTGATCTCACCCTGGGGCTCAGCCTGATCTCACCCTCGGGCTCACCCTGATCTCACCTTGGGGCTCACGCTGAACTCACCCTGGGGCTCAACCTGATCTCACCCTTGGGCTCACCCAGATCTCACCCTCGAGCACAGCCTGATCTCACCCTGGGGCTCACCCTGATCTCAGCCTTGGGCTTAGCCTGATCTCACCCTGGGGCTCACACTGATCTCACCCTGGGGCTCAGCCTGATCTCACCCTCGGGCTCACGCTGATCTCACCCTCGGGCTCACCCTGATCTCACCCTCGGGCTCACGCTGAACTCACCCTGGGGCTCACCTTGATCTCACCCAGATCTCACCCTCGAGCACAGCCTGATCTCACCCTGGGGCTCACTCTGATCTCACCCTGAGGCTCACCCTGATCTCACCCTGAGGCTCACCCTGATCTCTCCCTGATCTCACCCTGGGACTCACCCTGATCTCACCCTCGGGCTCAGCCTGATCTCACCCTCGGGCTCACGCTGATCTCACCCTCGGGCTCACCCTGATACCACTCTCTGGCTCACCCTGATCTCACCCTGGGGCTCACTCTGATCTCACCCTGAGGCTCACCCTGATCTCACCCTGATCTCGCCCTGATCTCACCCTGGGACTCACCCTGATCTCACCCTCGGGCTCAGCCTGATCTCACCCTTGGGCTCACGCTGATCTCACCCTGATCCCACTGTCGGGCTCACCCTGATCTCACTCTCGGGCTCACCCTGATCTCACCCTCGAGCTCACGCTGAACTCACCCTGGGGCTCACCATGATCTCACCTTCGGGCTCAGCCTGATCTCACCCTGGGGCTCAGCCTGATCTCACCCTCGGGCTCACGCTGATCTGACCCTCGGGCTCACCCTGATCTCACCCTCGGGCTCACGCTGAACTCACCCTGGGGCTCACCCTGATCTCACCCTTGGGCTCACCCAGATCTCACCCTCGAGCACAGCCTGATCTCACCCTGGGGCTCACCCTGATCTCAGCCTCGGGCTTAGCCTGATCTCACCCTGGGGCTCACACTGATCTCACCCTGGGGCTCAGCCTGATCTCACCCTCGGGCTCACGCTGAACTCACCCTGGGGCTCACCCTGATCTCACCCTTGGGCTCACCCAGATCTCACCCTCGAGCACAGCCTGATCTCACCCTGGGGCTCACCCTGATCTCAGCCTCGGGCTTAGCCTGATCTCACCCTGGGGCTCACACTGATCTCACTCTGGAGCTCAGGCTGATCTCACCCTGTGGCTCACGCTGATCTCACCCTAGGGCTCACCCTGATCTCACCCTGGGGCTCACACTGATCTCACCCTCGGACTCACAGTGATCTCACCCTCGGGCTCACCCTGATCACACCCTGGGGCTCACCCTGATCTCACCTCGGGCTCACCCTGATCACACCCTGGGGTTCACGCTGATCTCACCCTGATCTCACCCTGGGGCTCACTCTGATCTCACCCTGAAGCTCACCCTGATCTCACCCTGAGGCTCACCCTGATCTCACCCTGGGACTCAGCCTGATCTCACCCTCGGGCTCAGCCTGATCTCACCCTCGGGCTCACGCTGATCTCACCCTCGGGCTCAGCCTGATCTCACCCTTGGGCTCACGCTGATCTCACCCTGATCCCACTGTCGGGCTGACTCTGATCTCACTCTCGGGCTCACCCTGATCTCACCCTCGAGCTCACGCTGAACTCACCCTCGGGCTCACCCTGATCTCACCCTCGGGCTCACCCTGACCTCACCCTGGGGCTCACACTGACCTCACTCTCAGGCTCACCCTGACCTCACCCTGGGGCTCACCCTGACCTCATTCTCGGGCTCATGCTGAGCTCACCCTGGGGCTCACACTGATCTCACCCTGGGGCTCACGCTGATCTCACCTTGGGGCTTACCCTCGGGCTCACCCTGGGCCTCACCCTGATCTCACCCTGGGGCTCACCCTGATCTCACCCTTGGGTTCACCCTTATCTCACCCTGGGGCTCACGCTGATCTCACCCTGGGGCTCACGCTGATCTCACCCTCGGGCTCACTCTGATCTCACTCTTGGGCTCACCCTGATCTCACCGTGGGGCTCACCCTGATCCCACCCTCGGGCTCACGCTGATCCCGCCCTGGGGCTCAAACTGATTTCACCCTTGGGCTCACCCTGATCTCACCCTCGGGCTCACCCTGATCTCACTCTGGAGCTACCCTGATCTCACCCTCGGGCTCACCCTGATCTCACCGTGATCTCACCCTGGGGCTTACGCTGATCTCATCCTCGGGCTCACCCTGATCTCACCCTGGGGCTCACCCTGATCTCACTCTGGGGCTCACGCTGATCTCACCCTGGGCCTCACCCTGATCTCACCCTGGGGCTCACGCTGATCTCACCCTCGGTCTCACGCTGATCTCACCCTGGGGCTCACGCTGATCCCACTCTCGGGCTCACGCTGATTTCATCCTCGGGCTCACCCTGATCGCACCCTGGGGCTCTCCCTGATCACACCGTGGGGCTCACCCTGATCACACCGTGGGGCTCACGCTGATCTCACCCTGGTACTCACACTGATCTCACCCTCGGGCTCACGCTGATCTCACTCTGATCTCACCCTGGGGCTCACCGTGATCTCACCCTGATCTCACCCTGGGGCTTACGCTGATCTCACCCTGAGGCTGACCCTGATCTTACCCTGATCTCACCCTGGGGCTCACCCTGATCTCACCCTCGGGCTCACGCTGATCTCACCCTCGGGCTCACGCTGATCTCACCCTCGGGCTCACCCTGATACCACTCTCGGGCTCACCCTGATCTCACCCTGGGGCTCACTCTGATCTCACCCTGAGGCTCACCCTGATCTCGCCCTGATCTCACCCTGATCTCGCCCTGATCTCACCCTGGGACTCACCCTGATCTCACCCTCGGGCTCAGCCTGATCTCACCCTTGGGCTCACGCTGATCTCACCCTGATCCCACTGTCGGGCTCACCCTGATCTCACTCTCGGGCTCACCCTGATCTCACCCTCGAGCTCACGCTGAACTCACCCTGGGGCTCACCGTGATCTCACCCTCGGGATCACCCTGATCTCACCCTGGGGCTCAGCCTGATCTCACCCTCGGGCTCACCCTGATCTCACCTTGGGGCTCACGCTGAACTCACCCTGGGGCTCACCCTGATCTCACCCTTGGGCTCACCCAGATCTCACCCTCGAGCACAGCCTGATCTCACCCTGGGGCTCACCCTGATCTCAGCCTTGGGCTTAGCCTGATCTCACCCTGGGGCTCACACTGATCTCACCCTGGGGCTCAGCCTGATCTCACCCTCGGGCTCACGCTGATCTCACCCTCGGGCTCACCCTGATCTCACCCTCGGGCTCACGCTGAACTCACCCTGGGGCTCACCTTGATCTCACCCAGATCTCACCCTCGAGCACAGCCTGATCTCGCCCTGGGGCTCACTCTGATCTCACCCTGAGGCTCACCCTGATCTCACCCTGAGGCTCACCCTGATCTCTCCCTGATCTCACCCTGGGACTCACCCTGATCTCACCCTCGGGCTCAGCCTGATCTCACCCTCGGGCTCACGCTGATCTCACCCTCGGGCTCACCCTGATACCACTCTCGGGCTCACCCTGATCTCACCCTGGGGCTCACTCTGATCTCACCCTGAGGCTCACCCTGATCTCACCCTGATCTCGCCCTGATCTCACCCTGGGACTCACCCTGATCTCACCCTCGGGCTCAGCCTGATCTCACCCTTGGGCTCACGCTGATCTCACCCTGATCCCACTGTCGGGCTCACCCTGATCTCACTCTCGGGCTCACCCTGATCTCACCCTCGAGCTCACGCTGAACTCACCCTGGGGCTCACCATGATCTCACCCTCGGGCTCAGCCTGATCTCACCCTGGGGCTCAGCCTGATCTCACCCTCGGGCTCACGCTGATCTGACCCTCGGGCTCACCCTGATCTCACCCTCGGGCTCACGCTGAACTCACCCTGGGGCTCACCCTGATCTCACCCTTGGGCTCACCCAGATCTCACCCTCGAGCACAGCCTGATCTCACCCTGGGGCTCACCCTGATCTCAGCCTCGGGCTTAGCCTGATCTCACCCTGGGGCTCACACTGATCTCACCCTGGGGCTCAGCCTGATCTCACCCTCGGGCTCACGCTGAACTCACCCTGGGGCTCACCCTGATCTCACCCTTGGGCTCACCCAGATCTCACCCTCGAGCACAGCCTGATCTCACCCTGGGGCTCACCCTGATCTCAGCCTCGGGCTTAGCCTGATCTCACCCTGGGGCTCACACTGATCTCACTCTGGAGCTCAGGCTGATCTCACCCTGTGGCTCACGCTGATCTCACCCTAGGGCTCACCCTGATCTCACCCTGGGGCTCACACTGATCTCACCCTCGGACTCACAGTGATCTCACCCTCGGGCTCACCCTGATCACACCCTGGGGCTCACCCTGATCTCACCTCGGGCTCACCCTGATCACACCCTGGGGTTCACGCTGATCTCACCCTGATCTCACCCTGGGGCTCACTCTGATCTCACCCTGAAGCTCACCCTGATCTCACCCTGAGGCTCACCCTGATCTCACCCTGGGACTCAGCCTGATCTCACCCTCGGGCTCAGCCTGATCTCACCCTCGGGCTCACGCTGATCTCACCCTCGGGCTCAGCCTGATCTCACCCTTGGGCTCACGCTGATCTCACCCTGATCCCACTGTCGGGCTGACTCTGATCTCACTCTCGGGCTCACCCTGATCTCACCCTCGAGCTGACGCTGAACTCACCCTCGGGCTCACCCTGATCTCACCCTCGGGCTCACCCTGACCTCACCCTGGGGCTCACACTGACCTCACTCTCAGGCTCACCCTGACCTCACCCTGGGGCTCACCCTGACCTCATTCTCGGGCTCATGCTGAGCTCACCCTGGGGCTCACACTGATCTCACCCTGGGGCTCACGCTGATCTCACCTTGGGGCTTACCCTCGGGCTCACCCTGGGCCTCACCCTGATCTCACCCTGGGGCTCACCCTGATCTCACCCTTGGGTTCACCCTTATCTCACCCTGGGGCTCACGCTGATCTCACCCTGGGGCTCACGCTGATCTCACCCTCGGGCTCACTCTGATCTCACTCTTGGGCTCACCCTGATCTCACCGTGGGGCTCACCCTGATCCCACCCTCGGGCTCACGCTGATCCCGCCCTGGGGCTCAAACTGATTTCACCCTTGGGCTCACCCTGATCTCACCCTCGGGCTCACCCTGATCTCACTCTGGGGCTACCCTGATCTCACCCTCGGGCTCACCCTGATCTCACCGTGATCTCACCCTGGGGCTTACGCTGATCTCATCCTCGGGCTCACCCTGATCTCACCCTGGGGCTCACCCTGATCTCACTCTGGGGCTCACGCTGATCTCACCCTGGGCCTCACCCTGATCTCACCCTGGGGCTCACGCTGATCTCACCCTCGGTCTCACGCTGATCTCACCCTGGGGCTCACGCTGATCCCACTCTCGGGCTCACGCTGATTTCATCCTCGGGCTCACCCTGATCGCACCCTGGGGCTCTCCCTGATCACACCGTGGGGCTCACCCTGATCACACCGTGGGGCTCACGCTGATCTCACCCTGGTACTCACACTGATCTCACCCTCGGGCTCACGCTGATCTCACTCTGATCTCACCCTGGGGCTCACCGTGATCTCACCCTGATCTCACCCTGGGGCTTACGCTGATCTCACCCTGAGGCTCACCCTGATCTTACCCTGATCTCACCCTGGGGCTCACCCTGATCTCACCCTCGGGCTCACGCTGATCTCACCCTCGGGCTCACCCTGATACCACTCTCGGGCTCACTCTGATCTCACCCTCGGGCTCACCCTGATACCACTCTCGGGCTCACTCTGATCTCACCCTGGGGCTCACGTTGATCTCACTCTCGGGCTCACGTTGATCTCACTCTCGGGCTCACCCTGATCTCTTCCTGGGGCTCACCCTGATCTCACCCTCGGGCTCACGCTGATTTCACACTGATCTCACCCTTGGGCTCACCCTGATCTCACCCTGATCTCACCCTCGGACTCACGCTGATCTCACCCTCGGACTCACACTGATCTCACCCTCGGGCTCACCCTGATCTCACTCTCTGGCTCACCCTGATCTCACCCTCGGGCTCACATTGACCTCACCCTCGGGCTGACCCTGATCTCACCCTGGGGCTCACATTGACCTCACCCTCGGGCTGACCCTGATCTCACCCTGGGGCTCACATTGACCTCACCCTCGGGCTCACCCTGATCTCACCCTCGGGCTCAGCATGATCTCACCCTCAGGCTGACCCTGATCTCACTCTCGGGCTCACATTGACCTCACTCTCGGGCTCACCCTGAACTCACCCTCGGGCTGACGCTGAACTCACCCTTGGGCTCACCCTGACCTCACCCTGGGGCTCACCCTGACCTCACTCTCGGGCTCACCCTGACCTCACCCTGGGGCTCACCCTGACCTCACTCTCGGGCTCACCCTGACCTCACCCTGGGGCTCAACCTGATCTCACCCTCGGGCTCAAGCTGATCTCACTCTGATTTCACCCTGATCTCACCCTCGGGCGCACCCTGATCTCAGCCTGGGGCTCACCCTGATCTCACCCTCGGGCTCAGCCTGATCTCACCCTGAGGCTCACGCTGATCTCTCCCTGGAGCTCACATTGATCTCACTCTGATCTCACCCTGGGGCTCACACTGATCTCACCCTCAGGCTCACCCTGATCTCACCCTGGGGCTCACCCTGATCTCACCCTCGGGCTCTCACGCGCTCAGACTCAGCCTGTCAGCTGAAGTGATAGACTAGAGCCCCGAAACGGGCCCTTTGGGCTGTCGATTGCCGTCAGCCTGGTTTTCTGCCTGGCTCACTCCTCAGCTGTAGCACTGCATACCCCTTCCTTCCATGTACTTATCTAAACTTCTCTTAAATGTTACAATCAAACCCACGTCCACCACTCCCACTGACAGCTCGTTCTACACTTGCACCACCCTCTGAATGAAGAAGATCTCCCCCCCAAGGTTCGCTTTAAATATTGCACCTTTCACCCTTATCCTTTGACCTCTAGTTCTAATCTCAGCCAACGTCAGGGTAACAAGTCTGCTTGTATTTACCTTGTCCATACCCCCCATAATTGTATATACTTCTATCAAATCTCTCCTCATTCTCCTACACTCCAGGGAATGAAGTTCTAACCTGTTCAACCTTTTCCTATAACTCAGGTCCTCAAGTCGTGGCAACATCCTTGTAAATTTTTTCAGCACTCTGTCAATCTTATTGACATCTTTCCTGTAGGTAGGGGACCAAAACTATACACCATACTCCAAATTAGGCCTTACCAAAGTCTTCTACAACTTCAACATAACATCACAACTATTTTACTCAATATGAAGGCCAATGTGCCATAAGCTCTCTTTACAACCCGCTCAGGGAGATATTAGATCAGGGAGGGGACCGAGGCTGTCATAGTGAGTGTTGACTTCCTCCGGTTATGGAGGCATAGCACTCGCAGCGTTGGTTTACAGTGCCAGTGATCACTGATCGGGCTTCAATTCCCGTTGCTGTCTGTGAGGACTTTGTCCCCATGACAGTGTGGGTTTCCTCTGGGTGCTCTGGTTTCCAAGGACGCACGGGTTAGGGTGAGTGAGTTGTGGGCATGCTGTGAAGGTGCTGGAAGTGTGGCAACACTTGGTGTGCTGCCTTTACCACAAAGACGTAGGCCATTCGGTCCATTGTGTCTGCTTGCTATTCCGCCATGGCTGATTTATTATCCCTTTCAACCCCAACATCCTTGGTCTGTGTTGGTTGTCGATGTAAACAATGCATTTCGCTGTATGTTGAGGTTTTGATGTACAGTGGATTCTGGACAATTACAACACATCAGGACCAGTACATTTTGGCCCAATTAAGCGGCTGCCCTAATTAGCCTGCTTCATGAAAATACTTAAACATGTATAAAAAAGGCATCTGTTAGTCTTGTGAGACCATGAATCTGCGCCTGGAAAGTCTTCACTCTCCAGGGCACAAGCCTGGGCAAGGTTGTATGGAAGACCAGCAGTTGCCCATGCTGCAAGTCTCCCCTCTCCACGACACCAGTTGTCCAAGGAAAGGGCATTAGGACCCATACAGCTTTCACCAGTGTCGTCGCAGAGCAATGTGTGATTAAGTGTCTTGCTCAAGGATATAACACGTTCCCTCGGCTGGGGCTGGAACTCACAACCTTCAGGTCGCTAGTCCAATGCCTTAACCACTTGGCCACGTTCCCACACATATAAAAAAGACAAACAACTATTTAAGTAAAAAATTACACATTTAAAAGAAATACAGAACAAATTAGAACACTACCAAAACTACTACAGTATTATAAAACTGTGTAGTAATTCCTAATAGTTATCAACAGATTGATTGTATATGAACAAAATCAGCACGGACCTCTTATGCAGTTAATGTTCCACCTTCATACGTTGCTTTAAATGACTGTATCCTCCGAATCTTCATTTTCATTGTAACATTCAAAATGATGTTGATACCTTCAAATTGTTCATCGTTCCCAATTTGTTAAAGTTGGCCTGGATGCTTGAAACTGCCGTGAGCAAAACAGTCCTGAATTGTCTTGCTGCTTGTTACACACCAATTATCAGTGACAAAAATCACTGCTTTTTGAACACAAACGCATGTAAATGGCACTGTTTAAAAACCGTTCGCTCTAAGTGTCTAACACTAGTTAGATACTGGCAAAAATCTCCTATCCCAATTAAACAGCATAGTGTTCCAAATAAATGATGGGAATCTTGGGTATTTTCTTGATTAGTTTTTGTTCTTTAACAGTTGTCCCAAATAAGCGGCTGTCCTGACTAACTGATGGCCCAATTAACTGGAATCGACTGTATATGTGACCGATAAAAGCTAATCTTCAATCTTTATGGTGCCTTACTTTTTCCCTCCTTCATCACCCTTTTCTCTGTCACCTTCCTTCCCTCCTTCACTCTGCGCAGGTTCCAAACTTGAAAGAGATCTTGCTGATTGGGTTTTACCAGCCAAGCGACGAAATCAATCGGTTCCTTCTGACTGCGCAGCAAGAATTCAAGATCTGCATTAGGTAACGAAAAGCCCAGTGAAGTTCTTATTGAGAGCTTAGCTGTGGTGTGTGCAGAAGTCAGGGGAAGGATCTGGGGTGGGGTGACTGGGTGGGAATTGGGATCAGTATAATTAGGTGGTTAATGGTCAGCATGGACTCGATGGGCTGAACGGCTTTTGATGTGCCTTTGTGCGTACGGAAGGGACGGCATCGAGCAACATAAATGTCACAGAATCTTAGAACATTGAACAGTACAGCACAGTGCTGTGCTAACCTTTTAACCTACTCCGAGATCAATCTAACCCTTCCCTCCTAATTAGCCTTCCATTTCTCCATCATCTGTGTGCCTCGCCGTGAGTTTCTTAAATGTCCCTGATGTAGCTGCCTCCACCACCCCTGGCCGGGTGCTCCATACACCCACCACTCTGTGTAGCAAACCCTACCTCTGACATCCCCCACCACCCCAAACACATCTTGAAATTCTGCTGGCTTGTTTTAGCATAGAATGGTTACAGCAGGGCAGGAGGCCATTTGTTCCATCTAGTCCATCCTGGTCCTCTGCAAGTACAGTCCTGCCAGTCCTCTTGCTCCACCCTCTCCTCATACCCCTGTGGGTTATTTTCCTGTAGCTCCCTGTAGAACATCACATCGTTCTCCTCTCTGACACAGCCCCAGAGCGCATGCTGCTTACTGAAGACTTGGTCGTATTGTTGGCGCCGACGAACTACACTTTGTGACGACCCGTACCTGCTTATCAGTCACACTTTATTTACTGGTGCACAAGGAGAACAGCCCGGACCCTGTCACCACTCTGTTCTGAAGTTGGAACAGATTTCTATACAGAATTGACTGGCAGTTACGATAGTGACCATTTGGTAAATTGTGTATGTTTGAATTTTTACTGGCAAGATCAATCGCCGTTCACAACAGAGGTGTTAACAGTCAATAGAAACTTCAAGCTGACAACCGGTGATACTTTGAAGCTGTCCCTTCACCGGTGTGCGTGTTTGGAATCCTTCCATCACATTCTAATCTCATCTCTAGTAAGTGAAATGGCCCCAGTAAGCTGCTATGCTCTTTCTTGCCTTGGCTGTCTGCACTCTGCCTACAGTCTAGCTTACCTGGACGTTGCTTTAACCTTTGCCTTGCTGCAACTTCCCCACCGGTTGAATCAGTGTGTTCCCAGTTCACACCTCAGTGCCCCTGTATTCCCTGCTTCCCTCGCCTCGCCCTTGACCTACCCTGCCACTCTCAACAGTACCCCCAGATCTCTGTTAGACACGTAGCCATAGTCATAGTCATACTTTATTAATCCCGGGGGAAATTGGTTTTCGTTACAGTTGCTCCATAAATAATAAATAGTAATAGAACCATAAATAGTTAAATAGTAATATGTAAATTATGCCAGTAAATTATGAAATAAGTCCAGGACCAGCCTATCGGCTCAGGGTGTCTGACCCTCCAAGGGAGGAGTTGTAAAGTTTGATGGCCACAGGCAGGACTGACTTCCTATGACGCTCTGTGCTGCATCTCGGTGGAATGAGTCTCTGGCTGAATGTACTCCTGTGCCCAACCAGTACATTATGTAGTGGATGGGAGACATTGTCCAAGATGGCATGCAACTTGGAGAGCATCCTCTTTTCAGACACCACCGTGAAAGAGTCCAGTTCCATCCCCACAACATCACTGGCCTTACGGCGGGCATGAGCAACTAGCTAATTGTTGGAGAACGTGGAATATTGTATTCACATTCTGTTGCCTCATAGGAAGGACGCAGGAACTTTAGACACAGGTCTCCTGACTGACTTTTGAACTCATGACCTTGGACTAGGAAGTGTGACAGTGACCCCAGAGCCAAGGTACTGAAGAGTTAATAACATCCCAATATTATAGAAGGTCAGAGAGCAGTGGACATGGTGTGAAGGGGTTTGGCAAGAGAGCCACAAGACTCGATAAGACATGAGGCAGAATCAGGCCATTTGGCTTATCCAGTCTGCTCCACCATTCGACCATCCACTTAACCTCCTTCTCCTGCCTTCTCGCCGTAACCTTGGACTTCCTGATTAATCAAGAACCTATCAACCTTCGCTTTAAGTATAAAGTTATAGAACACTATAGCAGAGAAGCAGCCTCTCTAGCTTGTGCCGAACTGTGTTCTGCCTAGACCCATCGACCTGCACCTGAACCATGGCCGTCCATCCCATCCACGTACCCATCCAAACTTCTCTCAAATATTGAAATCAAACCCACATCCACCAGTTCCGCTGTCAGCTCGTTCCACACTCTCACCCTCTCTGAGAGGAGAAGTCCCCTTTCACCTCTCAACCTTAACCTATGGCCTAGTCTCACACAATCTCAGTGGATTTCTGCATTATATTCAATGACTTGCCTCCTCAGCAACTGGTAATGGATTCCACCAATTCAGTCTGCAGGAGGCACTCAGAGGGCCGAGCAGCATCTGTAGGAGGAAGAGTATTATCGAAGTTTGGGTTGAAATCCTGAATCAGGGAGGAGAGGAGAACTGTTGGACTGTGTCTCCATTTAGAGGGGCCGAATTCCATCTTTGTGCTTCAAGATTTGCTGATTATTTGTCCCAGAGTGGAATTGGCTAATATGGGGGGTGGGGGGGGGGGAGGTGAAATTTTAAGGTGTTTGGAGGAATGTATGGGGGGATGTTGTCCGAGGTAGGTTTCTTACACACAGAGTGGTGTTTTCATGGAATCTACCCCCCACCCCACCCCCCCCCAGCACCTCTCAGGGTGGTGGTAGAGGCAGATAATTTAGGGACATCTAAAAAACTCTCACGTTGGCACATGGATGACAGGAAAATGGAGGGCTGTGTGGGAGGGAGGGGTGAGATAGATTTTGGAGTAGGTTTAAAACTCAGCACAACATGGTGGCTGAAGTGTCTGTACTGTGCTCCAACGTTCCATGTTCTATGTCCCGTATCGTCTGGGATATGGAGACTGAGACTGGAGTTGGGGCAAGTTGGTAGCAACTGTTAGGGCCAGCACAGGGTGGATGGGCTGAATTCCCTCATGCTTTGATATTTGTTGATTATTTGCCCCTCTGAAGCTTGAAACCCAGTTAGGTTCCCAATAAAAGGTTAATGTGGGCCTTGCTGCTCTTGTGTTCGCAGATACCTTCAGGAATATGTCGCTCTGGGAACCGGCGGAGGCCTGTATCACTTTCGAGATCAGATCCTGTCAGGAAAACCTGACCTGTTCTTCGTCATGAACGCAGACGTCTGCTGCGAATTTCCCCTGACGGAAATGGTTGAATTCCAGAAGGAGCAGGCCGACTCTTTTGTCATGTTGGGAACAACGGTTAGGAAACTGAGGCTCAAACATAGAAAACCTACAGCACAATACAAGCCCTTCGACCCACAAAGCTGTGCCGAACATGTCCCTACCTTAGAACTACCTAGGCTTACCCATAGCCCTCTATTTTTCTAAGCTCCATGTAGCCATCCAGGAATCTCTTAAAAGACCCTATCATTTCCACCTCCATCACTGCTGCCAGCTGCCCATTCCACACACTCACCACTCTCTGCATAAAAAACTTACACCTGACATCTCCTCTGTAACTACTTCCAGGCACCTTAAAACTATGCCCTTTCGTGCTAGCCATTTCAACCCTGGGGAAAAAGCCTCTGACTATCCACATGATCAATGCCTGTCATTATCTTGTACTCCTCTATCAGGTCACCTCTCATCCTCCGTCGCTCCAAGGAGAAAAGGCTGTGTTCACTCAACCTATTCTCATAAGGCATGCTCCCCAACCTAGGCAACATCCTTGTAAATCTCCTCTGCACCTTTTCTATGTTTTCCGCGTCCTTCCTGTAGTGAGGCGACCAGAACTGAGCACAGTACTCCAAGTGGGGTCTGACCAGGGTCCTATATAGCTGCAACATTACCTCTCGGCTCTTAAACTCAATCCCATGATTGATGAAGGCCAATACACCATATGCTTTTTTAACCACAGAGTCAACCTGCATAGCAGCTTTGAGTGTCCTATGGACTCGGACCTCAAGATCCCTCTGATCCTCTACACTGCCAAGAGTCTTACCATTAATACTATATTCTGCCATCATATTTGACCTACCAAAATGAACCACCTCACACGTATTTGAGTTAAACTCCATTGGGTGGGGGGAGTGTAGAGGAAGAGTGGATCTGTGTGGCTCCTGGGTGGAGTCTTGGGGGAATTGGGAAGACGCAGCAGGAAGGTGGGGTGTGTGTGGGTGGGGGGGCTGGAGGGATGGAGGCTGGGTGATGTCTAACCATTCTGGTGGTGTTTCGGAACAGGCCAACAGGAGACAGTCAATGAATTATGGCTGCATTGTGGAGAATGAGCAAAGCCATGAGGTGAGTGAGCTAGCATGTGTCTGGCACGGGGATGGGTATGCAATCTGCTGAACCCTGACACCCCACCTATCACACAGCAAGGGGCTACTCCATGCTGCAGTTTGTGCTCACAGGCCCTCCCACCCACATCTAGAGCATCGTCTGCTACAGCTCAGGAAAAGGCCCTTTCCCCCACATCTAGAACACAGTCCAGTACAGCTCAGGAAAAGGCCCTTTCCCCCACATCTAGAACATAGACCAGTACAGCTCAGGAAAAGGCCCTTTGACCCACATCTAGAACACAGACCAGTACAGCTCAGGAAAAGACCCTTTTCCCCACATCTAGAACATAGACCAGTACAGCTCAGGAAAAGGCCCTTTGACCCACATCTAGAACACAGATCAGTACAGCTCAGGAAAAGGCCCTTTCCCCCACATCTAGAACACAGACCAGTACAGCTCAGGAAAAGGCCCTTTTCCCCACATTTAGAACACAGACCAGTACAGCTCAGGAAAAAGCCCTTTTCCCCACATCTAGAACATAGACCAGTACAGCTCAGGAAAAGGCCCTTTTCCCCACATCTAGAACACAGACCAGTACAGCTCAGGAAAAAGCCCTTTTCCCCACATCTAGAACATAGACCAGTACAGCTCAGGAAAAGGCCCTTTGAACCACATCTAGAACACAGTCCAGTACAGCTCAGGAAAAGGCCCTTTGACCCACATCTAGAACACAGTCCAGTACAGCTCAGGAAAAGGCCCTTTTCCCCACATCTAGAACATAGACCAGTATAGCTCAGGAAAAGGCCCTTTCCCCCACATCTAGAACATAGACCAGTACAGCTCAGGAAAAGGCCCTTTGACCCACATCTAGAACACAGACCAGTACAGCTCAGGAAAAGGCCCTTTGACCCACATCTAGAACACAGTCCAGTACAGCTCAGGAAAAGGCCCTTTGACCCACATCTAGAACACAGACCAGTACAGCTCAGGAAAAGGCCCTTTGACCCATATCTAGAACATAGACCAGTACAGATCAGGAAAAGGCCCTTTGACCCACATCTAGAACACAGACCAGTACAGCTCAGGAAAAGGCCCTTTGACCCACATCTAGAACACAGACCAGTACAGCTCAGGAAAAGGCCCTTTGACCCACATCTAGAACACAGTCCAGTACAGCTCAGGAAAAGGCCCTTTGACCCACATCTAGAACATAGACCAGTACAGCTCAGGAAAAAGTCCTTTTCCCACATCCAGAACACAGATCAGTACAGCTCAGGAAAAGGCCCTTTTCCCACATCTAGAACACAGATCAGTACAGCTCAGGAAAAGTCCCTTTTCCCACATCTAGAACATAGACCAGTACAGCTCAGGAAAAGGCCCTTTGACCCACATCTAGAACACAGACCAGTACAGCTCAGGAAAAGGCCCTTTTCCCCACATCTAGAACATAGACCAGTACAGCTCAGGAAAAGGCTCTTTGACCCACATCTAGAACACAGATCAGTACAGCTCAGGAAAAGTCCCTTTTCCCACATCTAGAACACAGACCAGTACAGCTCAGGAAAAGGCCCTTTGACCCACATCTAGAACACGGACCAGTACAGCTCAAAAACAGGCCCTTTGGCCTACAAAGTTGTGACAAACTAGTAATTAAATGTCTAGCTAAACTAATTTCCTCTGCCTACACAAATCCATGGCCCTCCATTCTCTGTACATCTAGTGCCTATCTGAGAGAGCCTCGATCATGTTGCCTCCACCACCATCCCTGGTGGCACATCCCACCTACCCACTACTTTCTTTGCGAATACAAAAGCTTGCCCTGTACATCTCCTTTGAAATTACTCCCTCTCACTTTAAATCATGCCTTCCAGGGTTAGATATTTGCTTCCCAACCCCAGTGTGTAAATTCCCAACAAACTCTGTGCTTCCCAAACTCAGTCTGTACAGTACTAGAGCTTAGAATATAAGCCATTATGGCAGAGTACAGGCCCTTCGGGCCCACAGTATTGTGCTGTACTTTTAACCTACTTTGAGATCGATCCAACCCTTCCCTCCTGCATATTCCTCCATTTTTCTTTCATTCATGTGCCTATCTAGGGTCTCTGAAATGTTCCTAATGTATGAGCTTCTACCACCACTCCTGGCAAGGTGTTTTATGCACCCATCACTCTCTGTGTAAAAACCTACCTCTGACATCCTACCCTATACTTTCCTCCAATCGTCTTAAAATTATGCACCCTTGTATCAGCCATTTCCACCCTGGGAGAAAGATTCTGACTGTCCACTCTGTCTATGCCTCTTTAGCATTTTGTGCATCTCTATCAAGTCACCTCTCGTTCTCCTTTGCTCCAAAGAGAAAAGCACTAGCTCACTCAGCCTCCCCTCATAAAACATGATTACATCCTCTTGAATCCAGGCAGCGTCCTGGTATATCTCCGCTGCAGTGTAGTGAGACTGTTAGCAAGGATGGGCTGATGATCAGACAAACTTGCAGTCAATAGGATGAGTTACAGTGTACAAGGGGACAAAATTGAAAAGGGTGTTGAATACAGGACTGAAGGTGTTATATCTGAATGTGTGCAGTATAAGAAATAAGGTAGATGAACTTAAAGCACAGTCACAGATTGTCATGTCTGATGCTGTGGGCGTCGCTGAATCTTGGCTGAAAGAAGGTTATAGCTGGGAGCTTAACATCCAAGGATACACATTGTATCGAAAGGACAGGCAGGTAGGCAGAAAGGATACACATTGTATCGAAAGGACAGGTAGGTATTGCAAGGATACACATTGTATCGAAAGGACAGGTAGGTATTGCAAGGATACACATTGTATCGAAAGGACAGGTAGGGAGAAAGGATACACATTGTATCGAAAGGACAGGTAGGCAGAAAGGATACACATTGTATCGAAAGGACAGGTAGGTATTGCAAGGATACACATTGTATCGAAAGGACAGGTAGGCAGAAAGGATACACATTGTATCGAAAGGACAGGTAGGTATTGCAAGGATACACATTGTATTGAAAGGACAGGTAGGCAGAAAGGATACACATTGTATCGAAAGGACAGGTAGGTATTGCAAGGTTGAGCCTACTGGCGATCAGATGTTCTGGACTGGGTGTTCTGCAATGAACTGGAATTGATTAGAGAGCTTAAGGTAAAGGAAGCCTTAGGGGTCAGTGATCATAATATGATAGACTCCATCCTGCAACTTGAGATGGAGAAGCTACAGTCAGATGTTTCAGTATTACAATGGAGTAAAGAGTGTTACGGAGCTGGCCAAAATTGATTGGAAGGGAACACTGGCAGGGATGACAGCAGAGCAGCAATGGCTGGAGCTTCTGGGAACAATTCAGAAGGTACAGGATAAATACATCCCAAAGAAGAAGAAAGAGTATTCCAAAGGCAGGATAACGCTTGATTAGTCAGGGCATGAGGGTTACGGGGAGAAGGCAGGATATTGGGGCTGAGACGGAAGTGGATCAGCCATGGGTCAAATAGCCTAATTCTGCTCCTATATCTTATGGTTTTTCTAAGTTTCCAGATTCTTCCAGTAATGAGGTGACCAGAACTGAGCACACTATTCCAATATGCTCCATCTATAACCTCCCTCTGTGTTATTCCTTTTCACTCCACAGAGGTGACCTGACCCACTGAGTTCCTCCTCCAGTTTGTCTTTGCTCCAGATCTCAGCATCTGCTGTCTCTCGTGTCCCCGTTGTACCACGTGTCTTCCCTCCTACGTAGTGGACCTAGAGTTTTAGAAACATGAGGCAACCAGAGCTGAATACAGCTTAATGAGGGGAACAGAACTGAACACAATACTCCAAGTGTGGTCTTGGAGTTATCCTTGGAGTGATGGAAGCTGAGAGGCATCTGAAATCAGATGTGAGGCGTGGATAGGGTAGAATACGAGACCTCCGTTGGTCAGGGTCAACAATGGATGTTGTGTCCTAGCTGTCCTACAAGGGCCATGACAGTACAATATGGAGAGCTGTGGTCCATGCACCAGGCTCCCCTTGTCCATGTTGCTGATGAGTCCAAAGAACGGCAGAGACCGATACAATTTGGCACCAGCGACATCGCAGGAGTTGCCAGTCACGTTGAATTCAACAAGGTCTGCCTCAGGGACTTCAGCTCTGGATTTTTCCCTTGGGGTTTACTCCCGAAGCCTTCCCCATGAGTGGGTAGAACCGCAAGGCAGCGGGAGTTTGAGATCAGAGTTTTCTTTCTCCCAGATGAGCTGCCAACCATGGCTGACGAGCCCCATCTGCCCGAAGTGAATAGTTTTAAGGCACTAGTTGCGTTTGCCCCTTCTATCAGTGGAAATGGTTCCACTGGACATAGTAGCCAAACAACACATGAAAGCCAGGAGCTGGACTTGGTTGTCAGAGGCTATTTGAGACACCGCCATTGGGCGCATTTAATAGGAAGTGGGAACTCATCCCCCTGCCCCCTCCCCAGCTTTGACAACCTTAGGGTAGATAGTCAGAACCTTTTCTCCAGAGTTGGCCATATCCAAAATATGAGAGCATAGGCTTAGGATGAGAGAGGGAAATTTAAAGGAGATTGGCAAAGCAGGTTTCTTTTACACAGAGTGTTTGATGTCTGGAACTTGCTGTTACGGGACGTGGTGGAGTCAGATACTATTGCTGTGTTTCAGAGCTACTTAGTTACCTCGACAAGGCTTAGAAGGATGGGGACTCTGTCTTCTAACTCTAGTGAACAGGAGCTTGAATAAGCCACTCTCTCTTCATATATCAGCCCTGTCATTCCAGAAATCAGTCTGCTGAGCATCTGCTCATGACCAGACGAAGGTGAAGATCAATACAAGACAGGTAGAAGTAAATCATTTGAGACAAGCTGAGTTATGCGTGTGGACAGGGATTGCTGCTTTTTAACAGTTAATGACAATAATTTAATATTTCCAGGCTGTCAGGACAGCACAATACAGGAACAGACCCCTCACCCCTTGATGTTGTGCCAAACTAATTAAGCTAATGACGCAAAATCCCTTCTGTCTGCACTTGGTCCTTACCCCTCCAACCTCGGCATATTTATATGCCTGTCTAAGGCCTCTTAAGTATGTCTCTCCACCACCACCCGGATAGTGCATTCTGGGCACCCACAGCTGTCTGTGTAGCAGAAGTGGACACCCAGAGACCTTTTCCCAGGGTGCAAATGGCTAGTGCCAGAGGGGCATTATTAGAAGGTGATTGGAGGAAAGTATAGGGGGGATGTCAGAGGCACGTCGTTTACACAGAGAGTGGTGGGTGTGTGGAACGTGAGGGGTGGTAGAGGCAGATACATTAATGACATTTAGGAAGCTCCTAGTTTAGGCCTATGGAATACAGAATTGAATTGATGTGGATACAAAATTGGTTTGCAGTGGGTCGTTATAGATGGACCGTATTCTGCCTGGAAGTCAGTGACTGGTGACTAGTGGTGTTCTGGAGGGACGCCTGCGCTTTGTCATTTATGTAAATAACTTGAAAAAGCAGAAATAAGTTAGGGAGGGTTAGTAAGTTTGCTGATGACACAAAAGCTGATGGAGTTGTGGATAGTGTGCAGTACTGCTGTAGGTTGTGACAGGACATTGAGAGGATGCGTAGCTCAGCTGAGAAGTGGCAAATCAAATTTGAAGTGGAGTGACGGATATATGATGTGGGGGGTGTTACAGGGTGGGGTATACGATGGGGTATACGATGTGTTACAGGGTGGGGTATATGATGGGGTGTTACAGGGTGGGGTATATGATGGAGTGTTACAGGGTGGGGTATATGATGGGATGTTACAGGGTGGGGTATATGATTGGGGTGTTACAGGGTGGGGTATATGATGGGGGTGTTACAGGGTGGGGTATATGATGCGAGGGTGTTACATGGTGGGGTATCTTGGGCAGCTCTGCTCAGAGTGGTGCCCAGCTCCGTGCAGTGCACAAAGGCAACGGCCAGTCCCAGGGAAGTCCATGCTGAGTAATAACATCCTCCTCCTGTAGGTTCTTCACTACGTGGAGAAGCCCAGCACCTTCGTCAGTGACATCATAAACTGTGGTGTGTACCTCTTCACACCCAACATTTTCCAGTACATTGGGGAGGTGTTCCGGAAAAACCAGCAGGACCTGGCCATGTGAGTAGATGGATGCCTGCCTCTCCGTCTCCACTCTCCCGTCCCCACCCCCACTGATACCATCAACAGCAGCTGGGGTCTCACACTCCCCACACACAGAATGGCTCGCAGTCTCTTTCTCGACACTTCACAGCCTGAATAGAGGCAGATGGAATTCATCCAGGGGAAGTGAGAAGTGATTCACTTTGGAAGGTCAAACTTGATGGTAGAGTACAGGGATAATGGCGGGATTCTGAACGGTGTGGAGGAACAGGAGGATCCATAAATCCCTCAATATTGCCACACAAATTGATAGGGTTGTTGGCCTTCATTAGTCAGGAGATTGAGTCCAGGAGCTACGAGCCAATGTTGCAGCTCTGTAAAACCCTGGTTAGACCACACTTGGAGTGTTGTATTCAGTTCTGTTAGCTCATTATAGGAAGGATGTGAAGACTTTGGAGACAATGTCGAGGATTTACTAGGATGCTGCCTGGTATCGAGAGCTTGTCTTATGAGGACTGAGTGAGTGAGCTAGGGCTTTTCTGTTTGAAACAAAGGAGGGTGAGAGGTGACTTGATAGAACTGTATAAGACATAGAGTGGACAGTCAGAGACTTTTTCCCCCAGGGCTGAAGTGGCTAATGCAGGGGGCATAATTTTAAAGTGTTTGGCGGAAGGTATAGGGGAGATGTCAGAGGTAGGTTTTTTTTACACAGAGTGCTGGGTGTGTGGAATATACTGCCAGGGTTGGTGGTCGAAGCAAGTAAGTTAGAGGCATTTAAGAAATTCTTAGATAGGTACATACATGATAGGAAAATGAAGGGCTATGTGGGAGGGAGGGAAGGATTAGATTGATCTTAAGGGAGGGTTAAAATGTCACAACATCACTCTGTGATGAATGGAGATTTCCATCAGTGATAGAGAGTGGGGTTACTGGGAAGTACTGCCTAACCCTTAAACATGATGATGGTTGTGGGCTGGTGGTACATAAATCACATCAGAAGAGCTGAATCCATGGGGGTGGGCTTGAGCTGGGACACCTGAGGGTGCCAGGTTGGGGAGCAGTGGGTGGGTGTTGAGTTGGGCGTTGGGGTGTGGATTCCATTTGGGCCTCACGCCTTGTCCGTCTGGCACTCTGTGGGCACCTAGCTCTGCCATTGGCTCTCAGTGGTGTGACCCATGGAAGGAGGTCTCTTGACCCTTCATCTCATTATTGCTAGCCAGCCATTCCTTCAGGGATGTGAGGTGACGGTAGGACAGCTCTGAGTCAAAGGTAATGTACTGGCCTACAGTTCCTTCACAGCCAAGGTTGTAGCCATTGCTCTGGTCAGCATGAGGTTTGACTCTCAGTCCTGCCTGTTGTTCTCGGGCAACTGGCACAGGTAGCTTGTCCCACACAACAGCCACCTCTCACTCTCATCTCTCTCTTTCTTTCATGGTCCTGCCTTTGCCCTACCCTCAGGTATTGTAGCAATGGGTAAGTGGCTACGTGAGTGCAGTGTGGTCTGAAGGGCTTGCTAATCCTAACGCCTTCCCATCCAGAACGGGCACTGCACCACCTATCTTTGAGTAGCTCAAGTTACCGTAGAGGCGAGCCACTGTCCCGTCTGCCACAGCATTATTCAGAAGTTATGTTGTATGAAGGGGCATAATTTTAAGGTGATTGGTGGAAAATAAATGTGGGAAGTCATAGAGAGTGGTGGGTGCATAGAGGCAAATAGACTGGGGACATTTAGGAAGCTCTTGGGTAGACATATGGATGATAGGAAAATAGAGGGCTACATAGGAAGAAAGGGTTAGATTGTTCTTAGAGAAGGTTAAGTGGTCAGCACAACACCATGTTCTATGTTCTTGTGGAGATTCAGGTTAAAAATGTAAGTGAATGAAAAAACTTCAGAATCAGTGTTACTATATACTGACATACACTGAGAAGCTTGTTTTATGGCATCAGTACAGTGCAAGGCATAAAATTTAGTCTAAGATACAAAATAAATAAATAGAACAAAAGAGAAAAGTTGAGGTGGTGTTGACATGTTCATGGACTATTCAGTAATCTGATGGCAGGGGGAAGGAGCTGTTCCTGAAGTAATTCTGGGTGTCTTAAGCGAGTTGTGCAGGAGTGATGGGGAGAGAATTTCCTGTGACTCGTCAGTGAGCTAGAGCTTAATCCAGTCCCCCTTTCCACAGATGCTTCTTGGTCTGTGGCTTTTTACCTCAGATCTGCAGCATCTTCAGTAATCGGATTTGGCCATCTGTGATTCTGATAGCCCGCTGGCCTTAGCTGGGGACTGAGCAGTGCTGCACTCAGCTCCAGGCATCAGCCTCCAGCCAGACACACTAGAAGGGCAAGCAGCAGAGAGCTACAGATAAAAGGTGTGAAGATAGGTTGCACAGAGAGGCTTTCATTTCCATCACTGCAGGGATTCATTGAAGGGGGTGGCCGAAAATTGTTAAATGATGGGGAGCAGAAGCAGTGATGGTGGGATTCGGGGGAACGGAGGGGATTAAGGGGAATGGACAGGATTCAGGGGAGTGAAGGGGTGGAGGGGTTGGGGATGGAAGTTGATTGAAGGGGTAAATGAGGAGGAAAAGGAGTAGTTTTTTCCCCAAGGACACAAGGGATTCTGCAGATGCTGGAAACCTTGAGCAAAACAAACACAAAAGACACTTCCTTAGGTGCTTGAGGAGTCCCGCTATGAGATGAGAGCCAACTCTTTGGGACGATGTTGATAAGCAACTCCTCACTCCAGGCAGCTGAAGTCTCGGAGTCTCCCCGGACAGTGAAACCTGTGGCCATAGATTTCTATATGTTTGATTGCAAGCTGAGGTAGTTTGGGGAGTTAAGGCTGAGATAAACTGTAACCTTGTGGACTGGTGGAACGATTTGACTGGCTGCATTGTCAACAGTGATGGTTTCTCTGGAGTAGGACCCATAGCTTCAGTCACGTGCTCTCGTCCCATTCTCATTCTCTCTCATTTTTTCTTTCTCTCTCACTCACTGGCTGTCCAGCTCTCTCCCTCTCAGTCTCTCTAATCTGCCTCTCTCCTCACTCTGTCACTAAACTCATTCAGTAAAACCTTGCCTGCCTCCCCCTAACCCTCGGCTGCTCCTGGATGGGAACCTTCCTAAGTACAGCTGTTGCATGCTGTGCATGACGGAATGGAGACCTTTCTGTTGCTGTGAGGGTCGTCATGGCAGAGAATGGCGGGGGAGTGGGGGTGGGGGTGGAGTCTGACTGTGGGTGAATGTGGGTAGTGCCTGCCGGTGCAAGGTGAGAGAGAACTGGAACTGAAATGAGGTGTGTGCATTTCTGAGAGGGAACAGAGAGCATTTCTGAGGTCCCAAGTGTGGCACACAGCTCAGGGTCACAAAGGTCGGAGTGTCAGAAGGGTCACACTTGTGTCCCTGGCAGGTTCCAGAGGCTAGTGTGAGTGCACCATGGAGTGAGTGTGTGTGTGTGTGAGAGAGAGAGTGTGACACTGAGAGAGTGTGTCTGTGCCTATGTGTGAGTGTGTGTGTGTGTGAGTGTGTCTGTCTCTTTCTATGTGTATTTGAATGTGTGTGTGAGAGAGAGAGTGTGTCTGGCTCTCTCTATGTGTATTTGAATGTGTGTGTGAGTGTGTGTGTCCGTGCTTGTGTGTGTTTGTATGCGTTCACTGGATTTCCATTCCCCTATCTCACCAGTGCTCCTTCCCCTAGCCATGTCTGCCCCCTGCAGCTGGGAAGCAGGAGCTGCTGGGGAGATGCAGCAGGCTGAGACTGGAATGTTGGGTCAGGGGTGGGAGGTGGGTGGTCATGTATCTCGATGACTGAAGCCTACCCTCCAGCGATCACTCCCATCAATAGAAATGTGAAGAACCCCAGGGGCTATTTCTGTAAGCTGGGTGTTCGCTTGCGAGTGGTTTTGGGAGACTGTGGAGGTAGTGAGTGTTGGATTGGGTGGACACTGGGTGGGGGGGGTGTGGGTGGATGTTGGGTTGGAAGTGATTATTGTTGATTTAGGAAAGCTGGATGGGTGTGTATTGGTTTGGGAGTGGTGGGAGGGTGGGTGGTGTGTTGGGATAGGAGAGGTGGGTGGGTGATGGGTTGGAAGAGCTTGACTGGATGTTGGCTTGGATGAGTTTGGTTGGATGCTGGGTTGGGGGAGTTCAGCCAAATGTTGGGTTGGGAGCATTTGGTTGGATGTCAGTTGGGAGAGTTTGGTTGGATGTTGAGTTGGGAGAGTTTCATCAGATGTTGGGTTGGAAGATTTCAGTCAGGTGTTGGGTTGGGAGAGCTCAATCAGATGTTGCTTTGGAGAGTATGATCGATGTTGGGTTGGGAGAGTTCGATCAGATGTTGTTTTGGAGAGTTCAGTCAGATGTTGGGTTGGGAGAGTTTGGTCAGATGTTGGGTTGGGAGAATTTGATAAGATGTTTGATTGGGAGAGTCTTGAAGAGGTTAATGGGATGTTGGTTTGGAAGAGCTCGATTGGATGTTGGGTTCGGAAAGTTCGGTCGGATGTTGGGTTGGGAGAGTTTGATCAGATGTTGTTTTGGAGAATTTGATGGGATATTTTGCTGAGAGAGTTCAATCGGATGTTCAGTTGGGAGAATTTGGTCGGATGTTGGATTGGGAGTAGTTGTGGGAGTGTTTGTGTGGAAGGGGTGAGGTTCCGATCAGATCCCATGGTGCTGGTGAGGTGGCACTGTGCCAGGCTATTCCCTGCTGCAAGGGGGAACCGGGGCATGATGATTCTTTGTGTTACAGAGAGGAGAACTCCAACGGCTGGCAGCGAGCCGAGGTCATCCGGCTGGAACAGGACATCTTCACCACCATTGCCGGCCGTGGCTCCCTCTACGTCTACAAAACCGATGGCTTCTGGAGTCAGATCAAGTCAGCTGGGTACGTGTTGGGGAGTTGGTCACCAAGGGGGAGATGGGAGAGCTGAGTAAAGACAAAGTTGGAGACCCTTGAATTGGAGCAGGAGGGAGGTGGAGGGTTGGTTTCTGGATTGGATGGTGCACTGGGTTCGGGGGCGGTGAAATGACAAAGCATGAGACATGATGTTGAGGATCAGGAGGATGAGGATCGGGGGAAGACATGGGAGGGGTGAGAGATACCTAGCACCCGAGCTGGGCACCACTCTTTCCCACTGACAAGAAAATCCAGGTTTCCCGCTCCTGATTGGAGCCCAGAGAACGTAGGTGGAGTGGGAGGTGGTGAAAGGCAGGATTCGGCTCCTGCACCCACTGAAGGAGAAAGTACATAGATAAGGGCACAGGGATGTTGTGGTCTAGGTCCATAGTTCATTGAAAGTGACTACACAAGTGGATAATATGCTAAAGAAGGCTTATGGCCTACTTGCCTTCATTGGTAGTGGTGTTGAATAGAAGAGTGAGGAGGTCATTCTGCATTTGAAGAGTTGTATGCAGTTCTGGTCTCCCTGTTACAGGAATGACGTGGAGACTGTGGTGAGGGTACAGAAGAGGCTTACCAGAATGCTAAGATTAGAAGGTATAATCCATATGGAGAGGTTGGACAAACAAGTTGTTTTTCCCTGGAGCATCAGAGTTCAAGGAGAGAATTATAAACATTTTTTAGATTATGAGGGGCAATAGACAGCTGGAATCTCTACCCCAGGGCAGAAATGTCAAACATCAAGGTACATTAAACTTGAGCTTTATTTGTACAATGTACTGTGTATTGAAACATGGAAACACACAGCGAGATGTTTCATTTGCATCAAAGACCAACACAGTCTGAGGATGGGATGGGGGCAGCCCACGAGTGTCGCCATGCTTCCGGCGTGACACAGCACGCCCAGAACTCACTAACCCCAACCCGTACGTGTTTGGAATGTGGAAGGAAACTGGAGCGCCTGGAGGAAAGTCATGCAGTCACAGGGAGAATGTACAAACAGTGGTGGGAATCAAACCCTATGCTAACTGCTACACTACCATCATACACTTTATGATTGGGAGGGAAGTTTAAAGGCGATGTGATATGCATGTATTTTTACACGGAGAGTAGTAGGTGTCTGAAATGAGTTACCGGGGCAACTGTGCAACAGGCAGTTTGGTGGAGTTTAAAAGGCTTTTAGAGAGACACATGAATGGAGGGATATGGATGAAACATAAGAGAATATAGTATAAACTGGCATCAAGATCAGCACAATATCGTGGGTCAAGTGGCCTGTCCAGTGCTGTCCTGTTCTATGTTCTACATTTCTGTATGAATATTGAACATTGAGGAGCACTCACAACACGCTGGAGGAACTCAGCAGGTCGGGCAGCATCCGTGGAAACGATGAGTCAATGTTGCGGGCCGGAACCCTTCCGGAAACGTCAACTGATCTTTTCCACGGATGCTGCCCAACCTGCTGAGTTCCTCCAATGTGTTGCGAATGTTGCTTTGACCCCAGCATCTGCAGATTATTTTGTGTTTACGAACATAGAGGAGTACAGCACAGTATCAGTCATCCAAGATCGACCCAAGATCTCTTCCGTGGCACATGCCCTCCGTTTGTCTTCATTCTATACACCTATCTAAGAGTCTCTTAAGTGTTCCTAACATATCTGCCTGCACCACCACCACCCCAGCAGGGCATTCCACACACCCACCACTCTGTGTAAAAATAAATTAAAACCCTACCTCTGACATCCCCCCTATACTTTGCTGCACTCTCCATCACATTAGCCACTTCCACCTTGAGAAAAGGTGCACTCTATCTATGCCTCTTAGCATCTTGTGTACCTCTATCAACCCATAGAACATCGAGCCACACAGCACAGCATCACACAAAGTGCTGGAGGAACCCAGGCAGCATCTATGGAAAAGAGTAAACAGTCGACGTATCGGGCTGAGACCCTTCATCTGGACTGGAGAAAAAAGACGAGGCGTCAGAGTAAGAAGGTGGGGAGAAGGGAGGAAGAAGTACAAGGTAGTAGGCGATAGGTGAAACCGGGAGGGGGAAGGGTGAGGTAAAGAGCTGGGAGGTTGATTGGTGAAAGAGATACAGGGCTGGAGAAGGGAGAATCTGGTAGGAGAGGACAGAAGGCCATGGAAGAAAGGGGAAGGGAAGGAGCACCAGAGGGAGGTGATAGGCAGGTAAGGAAATTAGGTGAGAGAGGGAAATGGGGAATGGTGAAGGTGGGGGGGGGGGTGTCCTCAGATTTTCTCTTCTTTGTGACAGTAAAGCACAGCACAGGCTCATTGACCCTTAACGTTGTGCTAATTCTTTAACCTACTCCTAGATCAATCTAACCCTTCTCTCCTACATGGCCCTCCATTTCTCATCATCCATGTGCTTATCTGAGAGTTCATTAAGTGCCCCTAATGTATCTTCTAAGTGATCCTTAAATGCTTCTCATCTTTGCTCCTCCTTTTCTCCAAAGAGAAAGGCCCTGGCCCACTTAACCTTTCCTTATCAGTCATCCCCACTAGCCTAGGCAGTATCCTGATAATTCTCCTCTGCCCCTCTCTAAAGTTCCCACATTCCTCCTACAATGAGGCAACCAGAACCGACCACTGGGTGATCCCTGAGTAGAGGGGGAGGCTGTAGGGTGGAGCAGTCTCCAGCCCTCCCCACCATTGAGCACATCTACATGGAGCACTGTCGCAGGAAAGCAGCATGCACCATCAGGGACCCCAGCAGTCAGGCCATACTCTCCTCTCGCTGCTGCCATCAGGAAGGTGGTACAGGAGCCTCAGGACTCACACCACCACGTTCAGGAACAGTTACTACCCCTCAACCATCAGGCTCTTGAACCAGAGGAGATAACTTCACTCAACTTCACTGAACTTCCCACAACCTATGGACTCACATTCAAGGACTCTTCATCTCATGTTCTTGATATTTATTGCTTATTTATTTATTTTTTATTATTCTCATTTTTTGTAGTTGCAGAGTTTGTTGTCTTTTGTTGTTTGGTTGTTTGCAATCCCTGTTGGATGCAGTTTTTCACTGATTCTGTTGTGTTTCTTTGTATTTACTGTGTATGCCCACAGGAGAATGAATCTCAGGGTGGTTTATGATAACCTATATGTATTTTGATAATAAACTAACTTTGAACTTGGAAACCTTGTCTCACTGAGGCTCTGGTTTCTCCCCAGTTCTGCCATCTACGCCAACCGCCTGTACCTGAACCAGTACGAGAGGAGTCACCCAGACCGCCTGGCCAGCAGTGAACAGGGTGGCCCCAGGATCATCGGTGTGTGCTCAGCAACAACAGCTGCGTTCCTGTCGCCCCTCCAGTGCAGTAAAAATAACAGGGTCCCACATGGGAGCAGCTGTCCAATGTCAGGCAGTAGGGAGGCAGGTGACCAACAGCCCCCTCAGAGGGTTCGGCGATGAGTGCCCGGGAGAATCAAGAGTCAGGTTTAATATCACCGGCCTATGTCGTGAGATTTGTTGTTTTGTGGCAGCAGTACATTGCAATATATATTAATATTACGGTAAATTACCGTCAGAGAAATAGATAGGGGTGAGGGCGAAGGAGCTGTGACGATATGGGGGTGACATGGTGGGAGAGGTGAGGAGGAGGGAGCTGTGACAATATTGGGCGTAGGAGGGGTGAGGGGGAGGGAGCTGTGACGATTTGGGGGTGACATGGTGGGAGAGGTGAGGAGGAGGGAGCTGTGACAATATTGGGGGTAGAAGGGGTGAGGGGGAGGGAGCTGTGACGATTTGGGGGTGGGAGGGGTGAGGGGGAGGGAGCTGTGATGATATGGGGGGGGGGTGACAGGGTGGGAGGGGTCATCATCATAGCTTGTCACACTAGACAGCCAGCCACTCTAGTGTTGTTGGTTGATGCTGAGCAGGTCAGTGTCAGCTAAATCAGGTGAGAGTGGGCAGTTGCACAGAACGTGCTCAATGTTCTCACCCTTTCGCCACACTCACGGGATTCGCTGGTCCTTAAAGCCCACTTCACTATATTGTCTCCCGTCCTACAAACTCCCGCTGTCGCTCTGTTGAGAGTGCACCAATTCCGTCTGTCAAGCAGTGCCCCGTCTGGTAACGTTTCTGTGGGGTCTTGCACTGTATTGTTCGGTGGGGTTCTGGCTTCTGTTTGTTGCCAGAGGTCAATCCTGTATGTTTGCGGGGATGTTCCGTGCGGTAGTTCCTCCACTGTAGCAAAGCTTTTCCTCGATTTTAGGCGGTTGGAAACTGGCACATGATGGTGTAGTGGGTGCCGTGGATCCGGGTTCTGTTTACCTTTTTCAATTTTTGTTGTAGTGTGTCTTCAGATCTCTGGGGTCTGAAGACACACTACAACGACGGTGAGCAATGCCTGCAGGTCTGTAAATGATGTTAGTGGGTGTGGGGTGCAGTGGGAGAGGTGAGGGGGAAGGAGCTGTGACAATATGGGGGTGACAGGTTGGGGTGAGGGGGAGGGAGCTGTGACGATGTTGGGGTAACTGGGTGGGAGGGGAGGGGTGATGGGATGGGAGAGTTGATGCTGGGAAGTGTCTGGATTCTGGTTGTAATTCTATGCTTAATCCCTGACAGGCAATGTTTACATCCACCCAACAGCAACAATTGACCCCACAGCAGTGGTGAGTTTACAGTCGTCCAACACTGTGACGGCCTTTCAGCCCCACGTACCTGCCTACACTCTTTCCATTCAAAAGCATTAGGCCCAGAAGCACCTGTGCTTGGGCGATCCCATATGCTTCTTTGATGTTCTAGTCATAGGGCACCACAGCACAGGAACAGGCCTTTTGGTCCATTTAGTCTGTGCTGACTTGTTATTCTGCATAGACACACTGACCTGCACCCGGTCCATATCCCTCCATACCCTCCCATCCATGTTCTTATCCAAACTTCTCTTAAACGTTGAAACCAAACCCACATCCTATACTTCCGCTGGCAGCTCGTTCCACACTCTCACCACTCTCGATTGAAGATCCCCCTCAGGTTCCCCTTAAACATTTTACCTTTCACCCTTAACCCATGACCGCTAGTTCTAGCCTCACCCAACCACAGTGGAAAAAGCCTGCTTGCACTGACCCTATCTATACCCCTTAACATTTTGGATCCCTCTATCAAATCTCCCCTCATTATCCTACACTCCAGGGAATAAAATCATAATCTATTCAATCTCTCCCTATAAATCGGGTCCACATGTCCTGGCACCATCCTGTTCTATGATACCTCTGCCTTGTGTAAATACCCCACCATTGGGAAAAGACATTTTCTCTCTGCTCTGTCTTCCCATAATTTGTTTAAATACCTCAGCCTCTTCAGTCTCTCTTGTACCTATAACTCTCTGTCCCAGGCAGCATCCTGGCGAGTCTCCTATCCTCCTCTCCAGTGCAGTCACATCCTGTAGTCTGGCGACCAGAACTGTACGCAATGCTCCAATGTGGCTTAACAAAGTGGTAATCTGACTCCTCAGCTCTTATATCTTGAGGGCCAGCACGGTATCGTAGTGGTTAGTGCAGCACTTTACAGCCCCAGTGATTGGTGTTCAATTCAGTCATTGTAAGGAGTTTGTATCCTCCCCCCTGTAAATGTGTGGGTTATCCCTGGGTGCTGTGCTCTCCTCCTGCAGTCCAAAGACAGACAGGTTAGAGTTGATGAGTTATGGCCGTGCTGTGTTGGTGCATGGTGAAGACCCCAGCACATCCTCAGACGCAAACAACACATTTCACTGTATGTTTTGATGTTACGATGTACATGTAACAATAAAGCTAATATTTCTTTATCTGAGTTACGAGACTATAGTATACAACATGAAACTGAGGAGGCTGGTCTGCGTGACGTGCCTGTGCTGGTTCTGTAGGAGAGATCGACTTTTGTCCTAATCCCCCGTTCCTTCCTCATATCCATGAACAATTTCCCCTAAGGTATCGGAGACTCTGCATGTGGTGTCACGATTGCCTTCTGAACCCTCTGATCAAGTCTGCTGGCACTGACCAATAAGACAGCAGCTCAGGGACAAAAAGTAATCCCATTCCTAACTCCTACTCTGATTATATTTAACCAACACCCCTCACTCTGAGTCCTTTGATCACTGAATCTCCAGCTCCAGGTTGTTTCCCAGTTCAGGATGTTTAAACCATGGAACTGTACTACAGAAACAGGCCCTTCAGCCCACAATCTCTGTGCTGAACAAAACACCAAATTAAGCTGCCTGTACACAAATTGGTAAATTTGGCAAATAGTCACCTGAACCAAGATAGAGTGAAAAGCTTATCTTGCATACTGTTCATACAGATCAAATGGTTACACAGTGCATTCAGGTAGAACACAGTAAAACAAGTACAGAATGCAGTGTTACATTTAAAGTGTATCAGTTACAGAAAAAGTGCAGTGCAGGCAGACAGCAAGGTGCAAGGTCGTAGTGAGATAGATTGTGAAGTTAACAGCCCATTTAATTGTACTGAGGAACAGTTCTTATAACAGCAGGTAGAAGCTGTCCTTGAGCCTGCTGATACGTGCTTTCAAACTTTTGTGTCTTCTGCCCGATGGGCGAGGGAAGGAGAGAGAATGTCCGGCGTGGTTGGGGACTTCAGTACTCTGGCTGCTTCAGTGAGGCAGCGGGGAGTGTGGAGGGGAGTGTAGAGGGGAGGCTGGTTTCCGTGACAGGCGGAGGCAGCGGGGAGTGTAGAGGGGAGGCTGTGCTGAACTAGGCTGACAACTCTGCAGTTTCGTCAACAGAAGAGAGCCTGCAGATGCTGAAAATCCAGAGTAACAAACCCAAACTGCTGGGGGAACTCAGCAGGTCAGGCTCGTACCCTTTATTCCTCTGCACTTTCTTGCAGTCATGGACAGAGCAGTTGTACACCAAGCTGTCGAGCATCCAGATAAAATATTTGTGAGGGTCAAAGGGGACATGCCCAATTTCCTTAGCAGCCTGAGGCAGTAAAGGCATTGGTGAGCTTTCTTGTGGCTGTGATTGGGCTCCAGTGGTTGGACCAGGACAGACTATTGGTGATGTTCAGTCCAAGGAACTTAACTCTCAACAAGTCTCCCTCAGCAAACAGGAGCATGTGCACCACCAATACCTGCCCCCTCCTAAAGTCAATGACCAGCTCTTTTGTTGACATTGAGCAAAATGTAGACATGACACCATGTCACTAAGCTCTTTGTTCTTTTACAACAATTCATGATTTGACATACAGCCCAGTACAGTGATACTGTCTGCAAACTTGTAGATGGTGTTGGAGCAGGACCTGGCCATGCAGTCATTACTACACAGGGTGTACAGTCAGAGACAGTGATCATAATATGGTAGAATTCACCCTGCAGTTTGACAAGGAGAAGATAAAATCCAATGTATCAGTATTACATGGAGTAAAGGGAATTACAGAGGCACGAGAGAGGAGCTGGCCGAAGCTGATTGGAAGGGGACACTGGCAGGGATGAAAACTGAACAGCAATGGCTGGTGTTTATGGGGGAAATTTGGGAGGTGCAGATCCCAAAGATGAAGTGTTCTAAAGGAAGGATGAGACCACTGTGTCTGACAAGGGAAGGTAAAGACAGCATAAAATCAAGACTCTGGTCAGACCCCACTTGGAGTTCTGTGCTCAGTTCTGGTCACTACAGGAAGTGTGTGGAAACTATAGAAAGGGTGCAGAGGAGATTTACAAGGATGTTGCCTGGATTGGAGAGTGTGCCTTATGAGAATAGGTTGAGTGAACTTGGCCTTTTCTCCTTGGAGCGACGGAGGATGAGAGGTGACCTGACCGATATGTATAAGATGATGAGAGGCATTGATCGTGTGGATAGTCAGAGGCTTTTTTCCCAGGGCTGAAATGGTTAAAACAAAGGGGCATAGTTTTGAGGTGCTCGGAAGTAGATATGGAGGGGATGTCACGGGTAAGTTTTTCTACACCGAGTGGTGGGTGCATGGAATGGGCTGCTGGCGATAGGGTCTTTGAAGAGACTCTTAGGTGGGTACATAGAGCTTAGAAAAATAGAGGGCTGTGTGGTAGGGAAATTCTTGGCAGTTTCTCGAGTAGGTTACAGGGTCGGCACAACATTGTGGGCCGAAGGGCCTGTAGTGTGCTGTAGATTTCTGTGTTAGATGTTCTATGTTATTTAGCCAATAATAAAAGAGGATACAAAAAGATTTTGCAGAAATATTAAGTGTAAAGGAGATGAGTGGATATCGAACTGCTGGAAAATGACACTGGAGAGGTAGAAATGGGGACAAATGGAGAGACTTTTGCAATTTTCTGGTCCTCAGGAACCAGAAACTGTCATCCTTGAAAAAGCTTTACTAATGCCTCTACAATCTTTACAGCTACCTCTTTCAGAACCCTCGGCTGTGGTCCATCTGGTCCAGGTCATTGCTATTACTAAGGAGAAGATGCTTGGGAAGCTGCACTCATTTCTGCTCCCTGATACTCTTGCATTTCTGGCATTCTGCTGGTGTCTTCCACAGCGAAGGCTGACGCAAAATACTTACTAAGTTTGTCCACCATTTCTTTGTCCCCATTTCTACCTCTCCAGTGTCATTTTCCAGCAGTTCGATATCCACTCATCTCTTTTACACTTAATATATCTGAAAAATCTGAAAGGAGACAGATAAAAGAAAATTTAAAAAACTGGTTAGCCTGACTTCAGTAGTTGGGAAGATATTGGAGATAATTTTCAAGGATGAGGTTTCGGGGTACTTGGAGATACATGATCAAATAGGCCAAACTCAGCATGGTTTTCCCAAAGGGAAAATCTTGCCTGACTAACCTGTTGGAATTCTTTGAGGAAATAACAAGCAGGATGGACAAAGAGAGCCAGTGGATGTTGTTTATTTGGATTTTCAGAAGGCCTTTGACAAGGTGCCGTGCATGAGGCTGCTTGGTTCAAAGTTCAAAGGCTGCTTAATGAAGTAGGGCTCATGGTATTACAGGAAAGTTTAACCTGCAGGTTGTCAGTAGTGAGGAAGGCAAATGCAATGTTAGCATTCATTTTGAGATGACAAGAATATAAAAGCAAGGATATAATGCTGAGGCTTTATAAGGCCTTGGTCAGACCACACATGGAATATTCTGAGCAGTTTTGGGTCTTTACAGAAAAGATGTGCTGGCATTGGAGAAGGTCCAGAGGAGATTGATGAGAATGTTCCAGGAATGAAAGGGTTAACACATGAGGCACTTTTGATAGCTCTGGGCCTGTACTTGCTGGAGTTTTGAAGAATGGAGTCTCATTGCAATCTACCGAATATTGAAAGGTTTAGATAAAGTTGGTGAAGAAAGGATATTTCCTATAATGGGGAAGTCTAGAGCCAGAGGGAAGCACCTCAGAATTGAGGGATGTTAATTTAGAACAGAGATAAGGAAGCATTTCTTTAGTCAGAGGCTGGTGAATCTCTGGAATTCATTGCCACAGGCAGCTGAGCAGGCCAAGTCATTGGGTATACTTAAGACAGAGGTTGATAGGTTCTTGATTAATCATGGCATGAAACGTTATGGAGCGAAGGCAGGAGAATGGAGTTGAGAGGGATAATAAATAAGCCATGGTGGAATGGCCTAATTCTGTTTTTATGTCTTATGGACTGAGGACACCAGTGTGGAGAATAATCATACCAGAGGCATTATTGCCTATCCTTACTGAAGTCAGGATCCATTGCAAAGGAAGGTCTGGTGTCCCAGCTCTAGGAGCTTGGTGGTGAGTTTGCTTCGAATTATAGTATTGAAGCAGAGCTTTAGTCAATGAACAATATTCTAATGCAGATGTTTTTACTGTTCAGATGCTCCAGAGATGAGTGTAGGGTCAGGGAGATGGCTCCCTTAATTTTCTGCACATTCATCTGTCTGTCCAAGAGCCTCTTAAACACATACATCATATAGCCCCACCACTACACCAGGCAGCCCATTCCAGCACCCGCCAGTTTAAAAAAAAATGCCCCACGCACCATTGTTAAACTTTCCCCCTCTCTGGTTTGAACTGTCAGGTTTGGACAGGATCAGAAAAAGCTGTAGAAAGTTGCACACTCTGCCAGCTCCATCCTGGGCAATAGCCCCCCCCCAGCATTGAGGACATTTTCATAAGGTGATGTCTCAAAAAGGCAGTTTCCATCTTTCAGGACACCCATCCACCAGGACCATGCCTTCATCTCATTGCTGCCATCAAGGTGGTCTCACAGGAGTTTGAAGACACACTCTTCCCCTCTGCCATCAGATTTCTGAATTGATAATTAACCCACGGACAACACCTCAGTAATTTTTTTTCTTTTGCATACTCGTGTAATTTTATATACACATTTCTTATTGTTGGTTAGTTTTTTTCTATTATATATTGCAGTGTACCGCTGCTGCAAAACTGATGGCAGAGGGAAAGAGTGTCTCCTGTGGCTGTGATCTTCTCACCTGAAATGTGTGCCTTTCAATATTTCTGTGCTGACTATCCGTGCCTCAGAAATTTATATATTTCCATCAGGTCTAGCGTTCTATTTCTCATCTTTATGCACAGCTGGGTCCCAATGTCACCATCAGCATGGGAGTGACCATCGGTGCTGGCGTTCGAGTGCGGGAATCCATCATCTTACACGGAGCCTTGCTGCAGGTACGCACATCCCAGTCCGGGCAGGGCCTCACCCCCCCACCCCCAGTACCGCGCATCCCAGTCCGGGCAGGATATTAATGCAAGTAGTGCAGACCCCAGAACTTTCAAAGACATGCCAAAACAGTTGATGCCTTTGGGTGCTTACAACAATGGGAGGTAAACAGTCCCCACTGTTAGGAGTACAACAAGTGGTTGACCAGGAGATGATATTTGTTTATTAATGGCACCTGTACTGAGGTACAGTGAAACACTTGTCTTTCATACTAGCTCTGTCACTCAGGAGAGAAAGGGAGAAGAGGGGAGCTGTGGTGATAGGGGAACAGAAAGAAGATTCTGTGGATGAGAACAAGATTCCTGGATGGTATGTTACCTCAGTGCTTCCAGGGTCTGGGGTGACTTGGATCAAGTCCTCAGGCTTCTTAAGTGGGAGGGTGAGCAGCTAGAGGTCATGGTGCATGTAGGTACCAATGATATGGGTAGGAAGACTGACAACTTTCTGCTTAGGGAGTTCAGGGAGTTAGGTGCTAAGTTAAAGGGCAGGACCTCCAGGGTTGTGACCTCAGGCTTGCTACCCGTGCCATATGCTTGTGTGGTCAGAAATAAGAAAATCATACAGGTTAACACATGGCTAAGGAGTTGGTGCAGGACGGAGGGATCATTATGCTCTCTTCCAGGGAAGGTGGTACTGTACATACGGGAGAGCTTGCACTTGAACTAGAGTGGGACTATTATCCTAGCAGGAAGGTTTTCCAGTGCTGCATAGAGGGTTGTGAGTTTAAACTAGAGTTGCAGGGCATGGGAACCTGAGTGCCAGAATAGATAGTGGAGACAGATGTTGTTAAGACCGCAGACAAAGTCAGGAATCAAAAGGTTGATCATGGTGTGACTAATGCCCTGAGCTGTGTATATTTCAATGCAAGAAGCAACATAGGAAAGGCAGCTGAGCTCAGCATGGATCAACACGTGGAATTATGATATTGTAGCCATTAGTGAGACTTGGGTGCAGGAGGAGCAGCCCAATATTCCAGGGTTCTGTTCTTTGCCATGCCTAAAGCAGGGGGGATTAAAGGAGGAGGGGTGGAGTTACTAGTTATGGAAAATGTCACAGCAGTGCTCCGTGAGGACAGGCTGGAGAACTCATCTGATGAGACTTTATGGGTAGAACTGAGGAATAAGATGGATATGACCATGTTGATGGGGCTATATTATAGACAACCCAATTCTCCATAGGACTGAGGAAAAAATTTGTAGAGAGATTGCAGACTATTGTGAGAAACACAAGGTTGTTATAGTAGGTGATTTTAATTTTCCATATGTTGACTGGGATTCCAATATTGTAAAGGATGTAAAAGGATGGGAAAGAGTTTGTCAATGTGTTCAGAAAGTTTCCTTAATTAGTACATAGAAGTTCCAACGAGAGAGCATGATACTTGATCTGCTATTAGGGAATGAGACAGGGCAGGTGACAGAAGTTTGTGTGAGGGAATACTTTGCATCAGGTGATTATAATGCCATTAATTTCAAAGGAAATATAGAAAAAGATAGGTCTGGGCCACAGGTTGAGACTCTAAATTGGAGAAAGGTTAATTTTGATAGATCTTCACTCAGAGGGTAGTGAGAGTGTAGAACAAGCTGCCAGTGCAAATGGTGGGTGCAAGTTTGATTTCAATGTTTAAGAGTTTGGATAGGTACGTGGATGGTCAGCATATGGAGGGCTATGATTCCACTGCAGGTCGATAGGAGTAGACAGTTTAAATGTTTCAGCATGGGCTAGATGGGCTGAAGGGCCTGTTTTGTGCTGTATTTTTTTTTATCATTGAGGTAAAACAAAGTGAAATATTAGCAGTGCAGAATAAAGTGTAACAGTTAAAAAGGTGGAGTGCAGGTAAACAGTAATGTGCAAGGTCATAATGAGGTAGATTGTGAGGTCAAGATTCCATCTTAGCATACCAGAGTCTGATAACCTGTTCTTGAGCCTGGTGCTAGGCACTTTCAGACTTTTATATCTTCTGCCCAATGGGAGAGGGGGGGAGGGAGTCTGTCTGGGATGGCTGGAGTCCTTGATGATGCTGGCTGCTTTACCCAGTCAGCTAGAATTGTAGACGGAGTCTGGGAATCAGCTACTGAGGCCTTGGGAGAGAATTGCTCAACAAGACCTTTCGTGTCACTTTTACAGCAAAGGTAGGGATATTGGGTCAGCACGATGAGCATTTACCAGGGATGTGCAGGATGGAGAGTTGTATCATGGTAGATAAGAAATCACATTGTAAAGTGGCAGTGTCAGCTCGAGAGACCAGTGATCTACTCCCACCTTGTGTGTTAGCAACTGTCAAAGACCTATTCTTCCCTGGGTCCCAAGGTGTGTCTGTGAGATTGCGATTCAGATTCAGCCCAGGCAGGCAGACGTGCAACCCAAGGGAGTTCCCAGCTACAGGCAGGTAAGTAGAGCTGAATAAGCAGCTGACAGTTTGGGCCAAGACCTTTCATCAGTCCTGATCAAGTACCTACGTAGCATCCTCCCTGATGGGAGTGGGATAAACAGTCCATGAGCACTGTGTGGGTGGGATCCTTCACATTACTGGCCCTTTTCTGACACCTTTCTGTCAGTCATCAACTGCTTATCCCTGCTAAAGCATAGATTCTGCCTCAACTGTCGAGTTCCTCCAGTACTGTGTGTTCACCATTTCCATCATCTGCTGAATCTCGTTTTTATAAGTAGAGCAAGAGTCCAGTCAGAATAGTTGTGATTTTGTGGGATAGAGCAGGTTCAAGGGGCCGAATGGCCTGCCCCCACAGCTGCTTCCCGGTTCTAATTGGCCATCTCTGTTGTACAGGACCACTGCTGTGTGTTGAACTGCATCGTGGGCTGGGACAGCGCCGTTGGCAAGTGGTCTCGGGTAGAAGGCACCCCCAGTGACCCGAATCCAAACGACCCTTACGCAAAGATCGACAGTGAAACGCTCTTCAGTGACGGCAAACTCAACCCCTCCATCACCATCCTCGGTAAGAACTGAATGGACATAAGCCTCCGTGTACGTACCTGTATCTCAGATCACACACACATTCAATAAGGACGTAGAACGTACAGCAAGGCTTTGCAGTCCACGATGTTGCGTAGATATCAGCACAGACAAGATGGGCCGAAGGGTCTAGTGGAGCAGATTAGCAGAGTTGCAAATGTTACTGCTGCACTGGAGCCAGAGTCCATATTGCATGGGGGTAGGGCTGGTGCGCTGGGACTTTGACTGATGCCGGGGTGTCATTTCAGCTGCTGTTTGCTCCCCGCAGGCTGTAACGTCAGTATTCCCGCTGAGGTGATCATTCTGAACTCCATCGTACTCCCACACAAAGAACTGAACCGCAGCTTCAAGAACCAGATCATCCTGTGACGAGGGCGGGGGCAGACCCCCGGGACTGAGGAGGCTGCCGCTGGCTCACTTGCTGTGGGATGCAGAGGTGGGGCCAGCTGTTCTGTCATACCACCCACTCGTCACCTTCCCCTCGCTGTGTTCCAGGTTTAATCAGTCCTCTCCGCTCTCTCCAGCCCATGAATGTCCACACACCACGGGAGTTTGGACTGTATCTCTGCTCTGCACATACCGCTGCCCCACCGTGTGCACCAGACCACTGTGTTAGGGACATGCGAGTTCAGACCCACTAATGCCCTGATCCGTGTGTCCAGACACAGCCACCCATCCCTCTCGCTGTCGAAGAGGATGATGGCTGTGGCGTGACTACTGAATCTTAAATAAAGAGATTTTCCCTTTGAGCGCAGTTCGCCTGCCTGTCTGAATCCCACTCTGACGTTAGATTCAGATTTGTTCAATTATCATATATCAATACATCACTTGTGTTAACAAACGACCTGAGGATGTGCTGGGGGCAGCCCGCAAGTGTGGCCGCACATCCTGGTACGCCCACCATGTTCAGCAACAACAGGAGAAGAAGCCCCTCAGCTCCCTCCTACCCTGCAATTGACATAGACAGACAGGCCTCCAGTGGACCCGCAGACAGTAGCCTTCTGATTTCCCCAGTGGACTCGCACTGCCAGGGCTTTGGCCATCGGGCCTCGACTTGCTCATTCATCAACCCCAGGGCTCGCCGACAATGGGACGCTGAATTCCGTACTCATGGACACACATAGCTACAGGGTCAGCCTCACTCATGCTCTCCGATCCCCGGGTTTTATTTTGGTTTTTAACTGGGCCTCCGTCAGTTGGGGCTGACCATGGACATGGCAACCCAGCTATCTACATCAACGTCCAAATGCAAGCCAAGGCACTACAATGTGGAGAACAAGTTGTTACCCATGGAGCAGGTTTCCCCTCTCCACACAGCTAATGAATTCTAAGGAACAGCAGAAATCGATAGTTTGGCAGCCGCGTTGTCACAGCAGATGCCACTCAGTGCTAAACTCAATGTAGGTCTGCCTTAGGGACTCCAGCTCCAGATTTTTCACCTCTAGGTTTACTCCCAAAGCCTTTCCCATGAGTGGGTATAGCCGCAGGGCAGTGGAGCTTTGAAAACAGTTTTCCTTCTCCTAGATGAGCCGCCAACCACAGCTAACAAACATCAACTGCCCTGAGTGACTGGTTTCAAGGTGCCCCTTTTCTTGATGGAAATGGTTCTGCCGGGCTTAGTAACCAAGCCATACGTGAGGGGCAGGAGCAGGAGCTGGTTGTTTGAGGCTATTTGGGATCCACACCTTTGGAAGTGTATAATACGTAGTGGGAGCTCGTCCCAGCATCACAACCTTAATGATCCAGCCACTTCACTTAGCAGCCCGATATTCACCTACGGGTGAACTTCATCACATTCCACGTCACTGGCCTTTGACCACAGAGTGGAGGCCAAGACTCCAGTACAACCTCTAACTCTTTATGTCTCTGTCCCTAAACCCCAACTTGACCCCTCATGCCCCCACTGTCTCCAGTAGAGCTAAAGAACAACCAAGTGCAACTTCACCAGGGTCTGTAGCTCAGCAGCTGGTTACATTACTGAGAAAGTGAATAGTGCCCTGTGGGGAGGGAATCAGTGACTCCAAAGTTCAAACACCGGGCTGGATCGCCATGGCTTGACTATGCACCGTGCTGGAAAATGAGATTAGTGGTGTGGTGTACATTGAAAGTTTAAAAAAAATATATCAGGAATCTTGCACAGCAAGGACCAGTTGGCCAATCAGCCTGTTTCTGTGCCCATTCGACTTTCAGGACATATTTGATTGCTCTTTTAATGTACTGAAACTTCTTTTTTAAACTGGCATCTCCAGAGATGTGGCTCGTTAGCCCCTCACCTTTATCAGACTCTGTCTAGGGTCAGTATGATCCCACCAAACCCGAGGGCACTGGGATGTCTCACTCACCCAAACCCCACTCTGTGTGAATATTGTGTAACTACTGGTCCCTTGCAATTGCCCGTCAGCAATGACAGACTGCATACAATTATAAAGTATATTTACAAATGTCAGCATTATCAAACAGTTAGTAGGAAAAATTAAGGACAAAATAAAAAGGGCCCATTACAGTTAACCCAGTCCAAATGTGTGCACAAGTTTGGAGCTCAGCTTAAAGTTGTCTTTAACTCACGTGCTGGACCCACAGTGTGCACGAAAGCACACACCGCCTTCCGAATGCTGCTAGAAATCCATCTCAAACAAACGGGCTCCCCCACGGGAGTATTGGTCCTTCCTCGAAGCCATTCATCTGTACAAAGCACCTTGTGAAACAGAGATGGCATCCTCAGCCATCTTCCCTCCTGTTTTCTCTCAGTTCCCACCAAAAAGACCGACACACACCAGTGTCCATCACGAATACCTCTCCACCCAGCATTCTCTAGAACCCTCTCCCAATTCCACCATCCTGATTGGCTGACAACATTCCCAAGGTGAACAACATAGTCCCTTATCTTTAGCTCAAACCCAAACATGCTCAAAGCAGAACAGACTGCTCTTAGGGAACTGGTCAAATGAAATACCTACAGCATAGCGACCCATCATTAGCAACAGTTTTCAAAGGAATTTTGTGATGTAATGACCTCCAATCCATTTGTAAAGGGTAGCGACATATCTCACTGGGGGATAGATGCAACACAGTTCTCCCAGTGCATCATAGGACGGCCTACATGGCAGTTTCTTGATTCTTTGAGACCCCCTTATCCCATCTTCGGCTCCTCCAAGTTCAACCACCCCTTAGACACTTCCTGTCTACCAAAGAATGCCTCCTCATAGCTATCACTCATGTCTTCCAGCGGCTCAGGTCCCCCGGTCCATGACCAAACTCAGTTTCCTTCAGTTTAAGCAGGTGCTGCCAAGCATCTTCAGTCTCTACTGTTGCCAACAGATGAGCGCCCTCTCAGAAAGGAGTGTCTTCAGTTGCTCCAATAGTGTGGCAAGTAGTGGAGGTAACCAGCATCAGACTCGACAGTAGAAAATACACCTTTGCATCCCAACATCTTCTCAGTTAATCCCCTTTTCCTTTACTCGGACATTCCAGCAAATTTAGGGGTTCCTGCCAGTCGAGCTACTCCTCTGGGGTGTAACACGGCTCTGAACACAGGTGGATGGACAAGGCTTTCAGAAATGTTCTCTCCTTTATGCTCCCAGCAGCCTTCTCACAACAGCAGTGTTTGTTCCTACAAGAATGGAAGCTCCACCCTTTTCATCTGGATCCAGGCAGACCAACACTGGGTCAATTGACCCAGTTACTCCAACATCTGATTCCAAACACTCCAGTTTCAGTGACAAGTAACGATTGTCTGGGTACTCATCAGCACTAAGCTCTGAATCCCATGGGCACTGAGTGGCGACAATGGTAAATGCGTCAAATACTGGTTGTAAAAGCATCTATAAAGCTAAGTAACTTGAGAATCTGTGTCAAGTATGGCTCTAGCATAAACACATTCAATCCGTATAGATACAGCAGAGCTTGGTCCCACTAAACCTTCAGGAATAAAGTTTGGTAGTTTAGCATTTCCCTTGATGCACTGATAGGAATGTATCCTCTCTGAAATGTCAGCCTGTTCCTTTACTGGGTCCCTCCGTAGTTTTACTTTTTTTTCCCCGTTTGATTAACTGCTGATTTACTTTCCGAAGGTTTTCCTGTCCTCCTCATTCCCGCGTAAAGTGTCCACCTCCACAGTTGTAACAGAAAATACTAGTCACTTCCTTGGTCAAGGGGCCCCGCTCAGTAGCAGGCCTTGGCTGGGTATGTCCCACAGTGGGTCCGGCTTCCTATTAGCCTTGTCAGGCCTGGTGGCAGTACCAACCAATATCATCTGAAATACTTCGACCCTCAGATCTTTCCCGTCGTCCTGCAAAACCCCCACTTGTGGCATCGGGTTGCTTCGGCAACAGAAGCTGCTACTGAGGACTTTGCCCTGCTGAGGGAGGCCTCCCACTCCTCCATTGTGTTTTCCTCCTCTCTAACATCTGAGAGACTCGGTAGAAGATGGAGGAGGGCACATCCTGTGGGTCATTCGAATACATAGAGCAGTCACATCATGTGACAACGCGTCCTTCAGAACTTGCTCCGTCCTCAAAGTATGGACGGAGCATGGCCCCACTTCTGCAGGTACCTCAGTCGTACGAGGCAGATCCACTCTCATCACATCATTGCCAGGCTCAACTAAAACATCTTTGCCCGCCGTTCAGTCAAACTGCCGTGCCATTCTCGTACTCTCAGTCGCTTCACGCCACGGAAACCAGCATAAGCACCGGCCTGATGGTCCACAAGGCTCGTGACAGACTTTGACCTTTTAATCTGGATCCACAGTCTGCTAGCACACATCACCTTTCGAATGTCACTCAAAAACCATCTCAAACAACCGGGCTCCCCCACGGAAGTACTGGTCCTTCCTCCTTGAAGCCATTCATCTGTACAAAGCACCTTGTGAAACAGGGATGGCATCCTCAGCTATCTTCCCTCCTGTCTTCTCCCAGCTCCCACCAAAAAGACTGCGACTCACACCAGTGTCCGTCACAAATACCTCCCACCCCTCCCCCCCAACTCCACTATCCTGACTGGCTGACACAACATTACTAAGTTGAACACAGCTCCTCATCTTTAGCTCAAACCCAAACATGATAAACGCAGAACAGACAGCTCTTACATAACTGCTAAAGTGAAATACCTACAGCACAGCAGTAAAAATCTTAACCAGGGTGTTACACTACCCTATCTCTAGATTCTGTGATCAATCCAACCCTTCCCTTCCACAGGCACATGGATGTCGGAAAAATGGAGGGCCATGAGTCTCTTATATGTCCCTAATTTATCTGCCTCTATCACCACCCCTGGAAGCGCATTCCACGTTCCCACTGCTGTTTAAAAAATAACTTACCTCGGACTTTTTCCCCCCCTATACTTTACTCCAATCACCTTAAAATTATGTCCTCTGGTATTAGCTATTTACACCCTGGGGGAAAAAAAAATGTCTGGTGGTCCACTATCAATGCCACTTGTTATCTTGTGTACCTCTATCAAGTCAACTCATCCTTTTTCACTCCAAAGAGAAAAACCTTAGCTTGCTCAACTCGCTCACAAGACATGCTTTCTAATCTGAGCAGCACCCTGATAAATCTCTTCCACACCAAATTTCAGTTCCATGTTCATTCAACCACACATAAAAATACAGCCAAGTGAAAACGTTCCTCCAGGGCCAAGGTGAAAAACACAGTACCAACAGTCACACATAGCACATAGTTAAAATAGCAGGAAAACACAGTATCATAAAATATCTAGCCCAAGTCCCTGAGTGTCATAGCCTGTAGATTGATGGTAACTGGGATGTTGTCCTGAAGCCACGTTTCCGCAAGGACAAGCCACAGCAGTTTCTTATCTCACACTAGTGCAGCTGCAGAGGAACACAATCTAGCTAGTCTTCCATTGAGTGAATACTGGAGAGCAGCACTGATGGAGGGGCCAGTCCCCAACCCAGCACAGACTACAGCTCACCCGACGCACCTTGACTTTTACCCACACCGCCTCTGGCATATCCTCCTCTGGGTAGCTGCAATAGGTGACAGCACAGGGTGAGGGTGAGGATGGGGGGCCATACAACAATTGAGGCCACGCAGCTCCCCCACCTCCCGTCTTCCCAATAAACCTGTGAACTTGACTCTCGTCATTCCAATGTCCAACAGGGTCTTGTAATCAGAAGATTAACTGATTGTTTTCCCACATCCTTCCTATAATGGGGTGACCAGACAGAACACGATGGAGATGGAAATAGGCAATGCACCTGCCAGGAGAGTGAGCAAGTGCTGGAGTCCCCAGATGGATCAGGTTTGAGGGCTGAGTCACTCATGCCTAAAGGTTCAAGATTGTTTATGTCATTTCCAGTACACAAGTGTAAAAGGGAATGAAATAATAGTTACTCTTGATCTGATGCAGCATAAAGCATATTATAAAGAACAATAATTTAAAGAAAAACAAAATAAATACTTAAGACAGCTTATTTACGTTGAGGCCCTCATGATCAGGGTCGATCATGAATAGTGCGTCCTAGCTGTCGAAGTCTATATGCAAGCCAGGGCAGTACGATATGGAGAGCAAATTGTTCCCCATGAGACAGGCTTCCCCTCTCCACTCAGGGAATGAATCCAAATTAACAGCAGAGACCGATTCTGTTCGGCACCAGTGTTGTCACAGCAGATGCCACTCAGTGCTAAACTCAATGTAGGTCTGCCTTAGGGACTCCAGCTCCAGATTTTTCACCTCTAGGTTTACTCCCAAAGCCTTTCCCATGAGTGGGTATAGCCGCAGGGCAGTGGAGCTTTGAAAACAGTTTTCCTTCTCCTTGATCAGCCACCAACCACAGCTAACAAACGTCAACTGCCCTGAGTGACTGGTTTCAAGGTGCCAATAACCTGTCTTTGCCCCTTTTCTTGTTGATGGAAATGGTTCTGCCGGGCTTAGTAACCAAGCCATACGTGAGGGGCGGGAGCAGGAGTTGGTTGTTTGAGGCTGTTTGGGATCCACACTATTGGAAGTGTATAATACGTAGTGGGAGCTCGTCCCCACTACTTGTCCCAGCATCACAACCTTAATGATCCAGCCACTTCACCTAGCAGCCCGATATTCACCTATGGGTGAACTTCATCGCATTCCACATCACTGGCCTTTGACCACAGAGTGGAGGCCAAGACTCCAGCGCAACCTCCAATTCCTCACATCCCTGTCCCTGAACTCCAACGACTCTTCACTCCCTCCCCGTCCCTGAAACCAACCCTATAGAGCTAAAGAACAACCAAGTGCAACTTCACCAGGGTCTGTAGCTCAGCACGTGGTTACATTACTGGTTCTACTGGGAAAGTGAACGGTGCCCTGTGGGGAGGGAATCAGTGACCCTAAAGGCCAAACGCCGGGCTGGATCGCCATGGCTTGGCTATGCACTGTGCTGGAAAATGAGATGAGTGGTGGTACTACCCATTGGGCCAAAAGCCTGGTTCATGGCTGTATAACTGAAGCAAGATGGGAATCCTCACACACCAGGTCTGAGATTCTGCTGTGGTACTGAGGTATGAGTTTGTGGCTGATTGTTACCCATGGAACAAAGTTATTCAGATCGATCCATGGTGACGCTAGGTACAGGAGTGTTTACGCAAGGTGACTGACGGGAAATAAAGTGGTGGTGGTTGAGGGTGTGGAGGGGTGGGTTAGTGGACGGAGGTGTTGATCAGCATTACTGCTTGGGGTAAGTAACTGAGACTGGTGATCCTGGTGTAGATCCTACATAGCCTCCTCCCTGATGGGAGTGGGCTCCTGCTTGGATGAATCACTGGAGTGTGGAAGGAGCAGAAACCCACACAAAGACAGTGAGGTGCATCGATCCTCCAGCGAACCCTGTGGAATATTTAATCCATTCTCCACCTGCTCCCCCCCCCCCCCAGTGGTTACATGGGTACTCTGAGAAATAGCCCAGCCCAGAGGTGACTGCAGGGTACATTGATGGACTTCCTGTCATTGGAGCTCAGCCCACACCAGGAGTGAGGTCTCAGTTTTTCCCTTGCTCGGTCCCACAGCAGTCGAGCCCACTCATAAGACATAGGAGCAGAATTAGGCCATTCAACCCATCGAGTCTACTCCGCCATTCCATCATGGCTGATTTATTATCCCTCAACCCCATTCTCCTGCCTTCTCCCCAGAACCTTTGGTGCCCTAACTAATCGAGAAGCTATCAACCTCCACTTTAAATATACCCAATGACTTGGCCTGCCCAGCCATCTTTGGCAAAGAAATTTCTCCTCATCTCTGTTCTAAATGGATATCCCTGTATTCTGAGGCAGTGCCCTCTGGACCTAGACTACCCCAGCATAGGAAGCGTCTTCTCCACATCCACTCTATTGGGACCTTTCAATATTCGATAGGTTTCAATGAGGTTACCCCCCACCTCCACCTTCCCGCCTCATTGTTCTAAACTCCAGCGAATACAGTCCCAGAGCCATCAAACACTCCTCATGCATTAACCTTTTCATTCCTGGAATCATTCTCATGAAACTCCTCTGGACCCTCTCCAATGCCAGCACATCCTTTCTTGGTTAAGGGACCCAAAACTGCTCACGATACTCCGTGCGGTCTGACCAATGCCTTACAAAGCCTCAGCATTACATCCTTGCCCTCCTGAAATAACTGCTAACATTTCATTTACCTTCTTTACCATCACCTCAACCTGCAAGTTTATCTTTAGGGAATCGTGTCTGAGGGCTCCCAAGTCCCTTTGCTATCATGCATAGGTCTAAACTCACACAAAGCCCACCCTCCTGCTGCTACCCCATAACTGAGATCTGGGAAAAGACAAAGTGAATGAAACTTTATTTTTTTACACTTAGGCAGTGAAAATGAGCATAAACTTTCAACAAGCAATCCCTCCCTCCCCATCCAAAACCCAGTCTGACACTGACCAGAGTAACTATTCCCCACCCACCATCTATACACAGGTCTCCAGAGACCAATCATCCCAGAAAAGCATGGAGTAAAACTCGAGAGGAAACACAAATCTCTGGACAGATGAAGAATCCAGAATGTGCCAGGGTCTGTTGGGACAAGGTTCTCTCTGCAGAGGTTCCTCACAGGCACTTTATTTCAGGGTTGGTGAAGGGAATAACTTGTAGGAGGTTCCAGTTCTGGAGGGAGACAGTGACACCAGGCGTCAGTCGTTCCCACAACACCTCCCACCTCGCCCATCCACTCGCAGATACTCACAGCAAGCCGGGGGGCAGACAGCAGCCAGGAGAAAGGTCCATCTTGGCTGCATCAGGGCTGGTCAGTGGCTTGAACAGAGTCCCTGAAGGGGGAAGAAGTCCAAATGGAGGGAGTCAGCCCAGCATCAGGTCCCAAACCCAATCAAAGTCTTCATTACCACCCCACCAAACACACAAACCCACCACAACCAACAACCGTAGCACACCCAACACACTAACCCAACCCAGAGGCTTCACTACCACCCCAAACACACAACCAACACCCGAGCATTACCCATCCAACACACACAGACCCCATAACACCATAAGCACCCAGCCAACATCCTAACCCAACCCAGAGCCTGACCAACACACAGAAACCTTCCACTCAATTTCTATCAGCTATTCCCACCCAACTTCAGAATCCTAAGCAGAGACAAGCTTCTGCTTTATTTCTCACAGCAGGGTTTCCCACCCACCCCAAAAACACACTTCTCCTATTCCGGAATCTCCCACATTTCACACAAGGCGGCACGGACCACACTCCCAACAGCTCCATGGGAACACAGATCATTCAGTTGTCACTTAAGTTCAAAGGTGAAAGTAAATTATCAAATTCCATACATGTCACCGTATGCAACCCTGAAATTCATTTTCTTGCAGACAAACTAAGTAAATCCAAGAAATTGAATATAATCAATAAAAAACCGCACCCAACAGGACAGAGAAACAAACAATGTGAAAAAGAATAAATTGTACAAATACTAAAGAAATAAAACAGTAATGACAGATATGGTGGCTGTGGCTGCAGCCGTTGTCTCCTGGACTGGTTTCAATCGCCTCGGTGGTTTGTGGCTGTGGACTCACTTTTGCAGATTCTATGGTTTGATGTTTAATGTTCTGAGAGTTATTTGTTCGTTTTTTGTTGATTGCGTGATTTGCTTTCTTTTGCATGTTTGATAGTCTAGTTGTGTGGGATTTATCTTGGAATGGATTTATGGCTGTCTGCAAGAAAACAATCTCAAGTTTGTATACATAGTTTGATGATAAATGTACTTAGAACTTTGAATTTAAATAAGCAATAAAGTACTTTGAACTTTAAGAAATAAGTAATAAATATTGAGAACATGAGACAAGTCCTTTCAAGTGAGGCCATAGGTTGTGGGAACAGTTCAGAGATAGGGGCGAATGAAGTTATCCCCTCTAGTTCAAGAGCATGGGGCAGTTGTTCCTGAACTTGGTGGTGCGAGTCCTGAGACTCCTGTACCTTCTTCCTGATGGCAGCTGCAAGAAGAGTCGTGGTGCTCCCTGATGGACACTGCTTTCCTGCAATAGCACTCCATGTAGAAGTGCTCAGTGGTGGGGACAGCTTTACCCATGATGGACTGGGCTGTATCCACTACTCTTCATAGGTTTTTCCATACGAGGGCATTAGTACTTCCATACCAGCAATGAACCGCCAGTCAATTTACTCTCCACCGCACAACCAGAGGTTTGTCAAAGTTTTGATGTCATGCCGAATCTTCACAAACTTCTAAGGAAGTAGAGGTGCTGCTGTGTTTTCTTTGTCATTTTACTTGTATTCTGGGCCCAGGACAGATCCTCTGAAATGATACCACTGCGTAATTTAATGTTGCTGATCCTCTCTGCCTCTGATCCTCCAATAAGGACTGGCTCATGGGCCATCGGTTTCCTCCTCCTGAAGTCAATAATCAGCTCCTTTGGTCTTGCTGACATTGAAGATCTGGCTGAGTGGTGCCATGGCGACAACCTCTCACTCAATCTCCCTCCTACATGCTGATTTGTCACCATCTTTGACTCGGCCTATTATGGTGTTGTCACCAAACTGAAATATGGCACTGGAGCTGTGCTTAGCCTCACAGTCACAAGTGTAAAGCGAATAAGGCAGGGGCTAAGCATACAGTCTTGTGGTGCACCCGTGCTGACGGAGATTGTGGAGGAGACGTTGCCAATCAAAACTGACTGGTGTCTGTAAGTGAGGAAATCGAGGATCCAATTGCACAAGGAGGTATTGAGGCCAATGTCTTGAAGCTTATTAATTAGTTTTGAGGGGATGATATCATTTAATGCTGAGCTGTAGTTGATAAAGAGCATCATGATGTATGCATCTTTCCTGTGCAGAGTTGAGTGAGGAACCAGTGAAATGGCATCTGTTGTGGATCTGTTGTGCTGGTGGGCAAATTGGAGCAGATCCAAGTCGCATCTCAGGCAGTTGATATGTTTCATCACCAACCCCTCAAAACACTTCACAGTAGATACAAGTACTACTAGATGATAGACATTGAGGCAAGTCACCACATTCTTCTTAGACATCGGTATAATTGAAGCCTGCTTGAAGCAGGTGGGCACCTCAGACTCCCAGAGCAAGAGATTAAAGATATTGGTGAACATTCCAGCCAGTAGATCAGCACAAGTCTTTAGTACCCAGTCAGGTACCCCATTTGGGCCCGATGCTTTCTATGGGTTCACCTTCCTGAAGGATGCTTTTATGTCAGCCTCAGAGGCTGAAATCACAGCATCATCAGGTGCTGCGGGAGTTTGTAAAGGCCCCTCTGTGTTTTGACAGTCAAAGCGAGCATAGAAGGCACTGAGCTTATCTGGAAGCAAATCCAGACACAGAAGACGCAGGAGCAGCGGACATTGAGTCTGCTCTGCCAGTCCTTCTTAATCTTATCCTCCTGCATAGGTTTAGTTCCCCAGTTGGAAGTGAATAATTCTTAGGCCAGTATTTGGATTGCAATAGAGTTCTTCAGTGTCCCAGTATACTTGGAGTACTGGTCTGGTCACTTTATAGATGGAGCATATTGGAATATTGTGTTAGATCCAGTCACCTCATTGTAGGAAGGATGTGAGAGCTTTAGAGAGGATGCAGATGAGATTTATCAGGATGATACTGGGACTAGAAAGCATGTCTTATGAGGAAAGGTTGAGTGAGCTGGGGCTTCTTTCTTTCTTTGAAGTGAAGTGGAAGTGAAAAGGTGACTTGATAGGTGTACACCATTAAAGGTATACAGTGAGTGGATAGCCAGAGATATTTCCCCACACGGCAGAAATGGCAATGTCAGGGATATAATTTTAAGGTGATTGGAGGAAAGTATGGTGGGGGGGGGGTGTCGGAGGCAAGTATTTTCCCCCGTACACACAGAGCAGCGAGTTCGTGCAACCCACTGCCCAAAGTGGTGGCAAGTACATTACGCACATTTAATCAGAATCAGGTTGAACATCACTGGCATACATGTTGTGAAATGTGTTGTTTTGCAGCAGCAATACATTGCAAATAATTTAAAAACTATAAATTTCAAAAAGAAATAGATTTTAAAAATTAAACTAAATAAGGAGTGCAAAAAGACCAAAGCAAGAAAAAATATTGAGGTAGTGTACACAGGTTGATTGTTCATTCACAAATCTGATGAAGCTGTTCATTAAAAGTGTGTCTTCATGTGAGGAAACTCTGGAAGAAAGAAACATGGAGGGCTATGTGGGAGGGAAGGGTTAGATTGATCTTAGTGTAGGTTAAGAGGTTGGCATAACATTGTGGGCCGAATGGCCTTACTGCACTGTGATGTTTATTTCTAACCAACTCCTGGGAAAGGAGAGATTGTTTAATCAATGTTACAGGACAGGTGAGTACACACGGACTACCCTGACAGATGGGAAAGGACCAGAGATTCACAAATACTCGGGTAGGAGGGAGCAGGGAGGTGACGCTGAACCAGCAAGACCCTGAACCAGATACAGCTGGGGTTCTCTCTCTGTTCTGCTCACCACACTCCAGGAGGACAGGAAGGTTTGGAAAAGATACACTGGGACAGTTCCAGGGAGAAGGGATTCCAGCCCCAGGGCGATTCTTGTGAAACAGAGAAGGTTGGGAGGAGAAACTGGACAAGTTTAAGAGGAGATGAGATGTACAATTACTTCCCAAGCTGACATGAACCAAGACCATTCAGCCCATCTATGCTGTAATAATTCTACAATTCTAACATCAGCACCACTATTGCCATGCTGAGATTACAGCAGTGACGGTTCCTTTGTGCACTTCCAGATAGTGAGCAGGTTGTTTCCTCCGCGAGTGCTGGGTCCAGCGAGCGGCCATTCCCCAGGCAGACAGATGCGACGGGGTCCTGGCTGAGCCGTGCTGTAGTTTTGGTGAAGTCCGATCTCTGATGACCCACCAACCTGAAAGATCAGGCTTCAGAGGTCAGCAGGAATCTTTATGGCCAATGGACTGAGCCCAGACAGCATCTAACTCCCTCTCCCCTATTTCTGAACACAAAATACCACAGACACCAAAAGTCTGAAACAAAGCTCTGGAAACACTTGGCAGTTCATGCTGCACTCTGTGGATCGCTCATACCACAAATCCAAGTGCCTTCAACACTTCTACCATGTCTCCTGCCAAATGTTTCCGGAGTTCAGTCTTCACTGCCTCTCCAGTATTCACACCAGGACATGCCAGATTGACAGACGGACACAAAATGCTGGAAGAATTCAGGTCAGGTAGCATCTATAGAGAGCAATAAACCACTGGCATTTCAGGCCAAGACCCTTCAACAGGACACGGCCCAAAACACCAACTATTCATTTCCACAGATGCCAGCTGATCTGCTGAGTTCCTGCAGAACTGTGTGCGTGTTACTCTGAATTTCCAGCATCTGCAGGATCTCATCAAATCGGCATGCCATCAAAAACTTTGGCAAACTTCTATAGATGTGTGGTGACTGGTTACATTATGGCCTGGTATGGGAACACCAATGTCTTTGAGCGGAAAATCCTTCAGAAAGGTCATAGATTTGGCCCAGTATATCACAGGTAAAGCCCTCCCATCCATTGAGCACACCTACATGAAATATTGCAGCATTCAAAGATCCTCACCACCCAGTCCATGCTCTTTTCTCGCTGCTGCCATCAGGTAGAAGGTACAGGAGCATCAGGACTCACACTGCCAGATTCAAGAACAGTTACTACCCCTCAACCATTGGGTTCTTGCACAAAAGGGGATAGCTACACTCATTTAAGGACTCTGCTATATCATTATTTCATGTTCATTATTTAATACTAATTATATTGGCACAGTTTTTTTGTCCATTGATCCTGTTTACAGTTACTGTTCTATAGATTTGCCAAGTATGCCTGCAGAAGAATCTCAGGGTTGTATATGGTGACATGTATGTACTTTAATAATAAATTTTAGGTTGAACTTTAGAATCTCTTGTATTTAAGGTTGACGGGAGGTTTAAGTTGGAGGGTTCCATCTGCCTGGATCTAAGCAGATTCACATTGTCTTGAGACAAGGTTCCTCACTGGGTGAGAGCCTCTCCCATGGTCTCACGCCTCTTATCGAAGAAAAGATGTGCTGGCATTGGAGAGGGTCCAGAGGGGGGTTCACCAGAATGATTCCAGGAATGAAAGGGTTAACACGTGGAGCATTTGGTACCTCTAGGCCTGTACTCACTGGAGTTTAGAAGAATGGGGGGGGGAGGGGAGGGGTGGAAATCTCATTGAAACTTATAAAATATTGAAAGGCCTAGATACTGGATGTTTTCAATATTGTGGGAGTCTATGACCAGAGGGCAAAGCCTCAGAAGAGAGGAACATCCATTTAGAATGGATGAGGATGGTGGTGAATCTGTGGAATTCATTGCCAGAGACAGCTGTGGAGGCCAAGTCAAGTGGAGATTGATTGGTTCTTGATTAGTTAGGGCATCAAAGGTTAAGGGGAGAATGGGGTTGAAAGGGATAATAAATCAGCCATGATGGAATTGAGAGAGTTCAGAGAAGATTTACTAAAGTGTTACCTGGGTTTCATCACCTAAGTTACAGAGAAAGGTTGAACAAGTTGGGTCTTTATTCTTTGGAGCATAGAAGGTTGTGGGGGGGGGGGGGGGGGACTTGATAGAGGTATTTAAAATTATGAGGGAGATTGATAGAGTTGACGTGGATAGGCTTTTTCCATTGAGAGTGGGGGAAATTCAAACAAGAGGACATGAGTTGAGAGTTAAAGGGCAAAAGTTCAGGGGTAACATGAGGGGGAACTTCTTTACTCAGAGGGTGGTAGCTGTGTGGAATGAGCTTCCAGCAGAAGTGGTTGAGGCAGGTTCGATGATGTTGTTTAAAGTTAAATTGGATAGCTATATGGACAGGAAAGCAATGGAGGGTTATGGGCTGAGTGCAGGTCTGTGGGACTAGGTGAGAGTAAGAGCTTGGCATGGACTAGAAGGGCCGAGATGGCCTGTTTCCATGCTGTAATTGTTATATGGAATAGTAGAGCAGATTTGATGGGCTGAATGGCCCACTTCTGCTCCCAAGCCTTACGGATATCTAGTAACCCCCTTGCACACGCTATCACACAGCCCCTGCCTGACCAACACACCATCTGTCCACCTCCAGCCCAAATCAAGAAGATCCCCATTTCTCACCATACACAAAAGGGCTAGGCTCACTGGCCCCACTTCCTGTAGGTGCCTTAGACACGACCTGGCCCCAGACTTCGGGGGGCAGTAAAAGGAGACGCTCCACGACCTGTGGGAGGGAAGAACAGCAGCAAGTGGAACCACGGCTGAGCAAGGGCCAAGACCCTGCAGGACCTGAAGGAATCTCAAGCAATAGAACAACACAGCAGAGACAGGCCCTTCAGCTGAACTAGTCCATTGAGCTGACCCAGACAGACCCAATTTCCAGCATTTGACCCATATCCCTCAGACTGCACATACCCAACTGCTTCTTGAGTATTATTGCACCTGCCTCCACCACTTCCTGACTGCTCATTCCAAACCCTCACCACACTATGCAAAACCCCATCCACACCATCCCATCACACATTCCTGACATCCAACACAGAGTGAAGCTCCCTTTACACCGTCCCATCACACACTCCCAGGGTCAGACACAGTGAATCTCCCTCTACACCATCCCATCACACACTCCCAGGGTCAGACACAGAGTGAAACTACCTCTCTCATACTGTCCCATCACACCCCCCCCAGGGTAAGACACAGTGGAGCTGTTCTGATTGAGCAAAGAGTAATTGAGGAAAACTGTTGTATAAAGTTTGCCAGATATATTGGAGAGGGTGTGGAAGATCTAAACATCTGCGTGAGTGGCTGTTTTAGTGTGGAGGCTCCATTTGGAGTTTTCCTGCCAGTTTGGACCAATGTTGCTGGAGGCTGCTAACTGTGTAGCTTCTCACTACAGCCTCTGACAACTTACCAGGAAGCCATTCTGCTCTGAAAGCAGTGAGAAACACTACTGTTCCTGTTAGCCTCGGGCCAACACCCCTTCCTCCTGCATTGTCATGTTTCTCGGTCAGTGTAGGTGCCAAGGCAATGACAGGCTGGGAGTTCTCCACTGGAATTTCTGGTGCTGTACCAAAAGGGACTGTCAAGTGCTGGGCACCTTCCTACTGGCCCAGCAACAGAAAATGCCTCTTCCATCCTCCTGTTTAAGTAGAACAGACTGGTCTAGACTGTCTACAACATGCTTCAGTTCTTCTTGGGACTCCAGAACTTTTGGGCAGCCGTACTCATGGGATCTGCTGACATCGCAGGAGCAAGCAAACTGCAAGCAGTTCCAAAACTTTTCCATCCAGGAACACTCCTCACTCAAGGACTTTATCAGTGGACATGGCTGCTTATATTGTAGCAGTGATTATTGGATTAGTTTCTTATTTTGGACTGCAATACCACTATATTGGACCAGTCTCCTGGGAGTCACTGACCTCCGGGGGTCTATGACTGCCTCTCCACCCTCAGAGAACGCCCCGTCTCAGTACGTGGAGGATGGACGTGGGGTACAAGGGAATAACTCTGCTGCAGTGCTCAGAGACCATGGAGGACTTGGATGGAGTAGGTGGTATTCTGGCCTCCAGGAAAGAGTTCGGGAAGGCAGTGTTCTACTCAAGGACTGACAAGTTGGTGGAACAGGCTCTCAGTAGGGTGATCATGGTTGAAGACACCTTTGTGCAGATGGAGTTGGTGATCGCTACCACGCAACAGATAGTCCTCTGCCATGTCAAGCCCCTCTTTCCCATTGAGGTTCTCCTTCCCTTTCTAGCCCTCTTCGGACAAGATCAGAGATCACAGATGCAACATTCACAGTGTAACCGCTTTCTGGTTCCAGCTGTTTATACAGCTGGCGTGGGAGGAGGATGCTGAGGGTTTGTTTACTGTTTGACACAAAGGGGTAGACTACCAAGTGTATTGGAGCTCAGAGCACCCACTGTGCCATGTGTGTAGGGAGGTGGGGCACTTTGAAGGAACTGTCCCTATCTCAGGACTAAGGATCCCACATCTGGCACCTCTGCCACCTCTGCCCTGCTGCCCCTGCCCTTACCTCTACTTAATCATTTACCGCTGCATCTGCCCCTGCAATTTCAGTGGGGGAACTCAAGGCTACATGGAGCACGAGTGCGAGGAGGGTCAGGGAGGAGACTCCCCAGGGCAGGAAGAAGTTGTCCAAACACTTGGGGGAAAACTCCCCCCCCCCCAAGTATGCTGAGCTCACACCGACCCCTGTGCCTCGTACTAAGGAACCTGCTTGCCCTGACAGTCAGCAGGAGGCCAAGGGAAATGTGTGGGAGGATGGGCTGATGGAAGCGGGGAGTGTCACTGTACACGTAGTCTCTGTTCCTGCATGCTCCCAAAGCCCAAAGAGAAGGAGCTCCTTTCCCAATAGGATAGAGTGTAGATGTGGGGGAATGGGGAGTGGGATGTCAGCCCCAAACCCGAACTCTCAGATACAGCCCCAAGACCAGTGGTGGGTGGAATGTGTACAGGAAGGTGTTCCCCAAAGGTGGAGTTGTCCTTGATCTGGCAACTGAGACAGCCCTGGAGCCCTCCACCCAGGACTCCTCAGAGGTGGGTACACTGGGCAAGGATGACAACACAGCAACCAGCCCTTCTCACTCTCAGGATCCAACTCCCAGTCAGCCCCTCGAACCAAAGATGTCAGAATCCACCCTCACGGCGAAGGGTATATTCACCACGCCAACTCCACCAGTCCCTGGTTCACAAGGAATTCCTGGGGGTGGGGGGTGAGCCCTCTGTTGTTGTTCCTGGGGGTAGGGCTGATGTGAAGGTGGAGTTGGCAGGTATGAGCACTGTGGGTAAGAAATGCTCCCAACGGCTAGTACACACGGGAGGAAGATGGGGGCTGTATATGTGGTGAAGGGGTGGAGGACTCATTTGATAGCATCAGCGGAAACCAGCCTCCCTACACTAATCCAGAAAGCAGAGGTCAGAAGTGTTTGCATGTCATCAGCAGATCTATAGGTGGTGTTTGAGTTGTGTCAAGCCATGCTGTTGTGGGTGTAGAGAGAGGTTCAGTGGGTAAGCACGCATCCTTGAGGACTCACACTTAGCAACACCTCACACTCAGTCTAATCCCTTCCCCACTGCCTCACCTCTTTACCCCTTGGATACATTTCTGTTGATTTATTTATTTGTAAATGGGGTAGTTTAAAGGAGAGGACTGTGTTCTTTATTTTTAAATACTCAGTGGTGGGTGTCTGGGGTAGTGGAAGCAGATACAATAATGACAATTAAGAGGCTGGCACATGAATGTGGAGGCAATGGGGGGGGAGGGTATAGACTGTGATGGGGGAAGTTTAGTTTAATTCAGCATCATGATCCACAAGATTACAAGACCTAGGAGCAGAATTAGGCCATTCAGCCCTTGACACCCTGATAAATCAAGAACCTACCTATCTACCTCCGCTTTATACCCAATGAATTGGCCTCCACAGCCATCTGTGGCAATGAATTCCACAGATTCACCACCCTCTGGCTAAATAAATTTCTCATCTGTTCTAAAGGGCATCCTTCTATTCCGAGGCTGTGCTCTCTGGTCCTACGTTCCTCCACTATAGGAAACTACTTCTCCACATCCACTGTCTAGGCCTTTCAATATTCAATAGGTTTCAATGAAATCCCCCCTCATTCTTCTAAACTCCAGCGAGTTCAGGCCCAGAACTATCAAACTCTCCTCATACATTAACCCTTTCATTCCCAGATTCACTCAGTGGGCCAAAGAGCCTGTTGTACGATAGATGTTCAAACTTCAGGCCTCTATCAGCTGTCAATAGTGTCATTTCCTTCCATTTAATATAGTCTTTAATTTCCCCTGGGTTGATCATCTTTCCTACTGCAATGTGTTGTATTTGAGAGTGTTAAATGTCTAAATGCTCTCCCCTCCTCTACCCGAAGGTTTGAACATCTTCCATCCATCAACTCCAGGAGTAGAGTACATCTTCCTTCACCCTACCAAAGTGCTTGCTGAAGGGTCTCGGCCCAAAACGTCGACTGTTTATTTATTTCTGGAGTTCACCTAACCTGCTGAGTTTCTTCAGCATTGTGTACGTTTCTCTGGATTTCCAGAATCTCTTGTGTTCAGCCCACTAATCTGCTTTCTCAGAACCTGAACACCTTCAGAGAATGCCTTGAATTCCTGTTTCCCTTGAGGGCCTGGTGTCCAGCAGCTTAACCTATGAAAATCCCCTCCACAGGGATCAGGGATCTGACACACTGGCTGCAGTTTTAGCTCATGGGCAGCAGGGGGCAGAGTGGGGCCACAGCCGCAGCTCAGACTCACCAAATTTCACAGCACCAGACCATTCAGCCCTTCCAGTCTGATCCTGTTTAACAATGATGGATACAACTAGGGACATTTAAGAAACACTTGGATAGGAGTATGGATGACAGAAAAATTAGATTGATCTTAGAGTAGGGTACCAGGTCAGCGCTATATTGTGGGCCAAAGGGCATTTACTGTGCTGTTCTATGTTCTAGATCCGATTGCAACTCCAATTCTGCATTGCTCTAACCCCCATAACTTTTATTCTCTCAGCACCAGTAACATTTTAATTCCCTTCTTTATCAATAATTGTTCTACCTTCAACTTTAAAATGCACTTGGACAAGTATGTGGACGGGAAAGGTTTAGAGGGATTATGGGCCAAACCACTTAGATGCCAGTCTTGGTCAGAATGGACCAACTGGGCCAAAGAACCCGTTTCCCAGCTGTATGACAACCTCCAATATTACATCTCATTTCTCCCAAACACACAAACCATTTGTTTAATGAACACTGGACCTGGTTTCTAAATTTCACCCCCTCAGAGGAAATATTGTCCCCATAGCAACCCTACCAAGACCCCTTGGTGTTTCCACTGCATTCAAGTCCCCTGCCCCTCACTCCAACATCCAGCAGGTACAAGCCTAGCTTGCCCAACCTCTCTAGGAAAGCTCAGCTGGTTCCCCCAAGGAATCCCTAAACCTTCTCGGAGCCACTTTCAATGCAACAGCCGCCCTCAGGGAGCCCAGTGCTGTATGCACTTGGTTTCAATAGGAACCCGTTTAACGGCAGCAACCCAATACATTGTCCCAGCCTTGTTCAGGAGCTTTTGATGGCTCTGGGGCCGTACTCACTACAGCATAGAAGAATGGAGGGTGGGGGGGGTGAAAGAATCTTATTGAAACCTACTGAAAATTGAAAGGCCTAGATAGAGTGGATGTGCAGAGGATGTTTCCTATAGTGGGAGACTCTAGGACCAGACCACAGTCTCTGAATACAAAAACATCCATTTAGAACAGATGTAGAGGAATTTCTTTAGCCAGACTGTGGTGAATCTGTGGAATTCATTGCCACAGATGGCTGTGGAAACCAAGTCATTGGATATATTTAAAGCAGAGGTTGATAGGTTCTTGTTTAGTAAAGGCTCAAAGGTTACAGGGAGAAGGCAGAAGAATGGGGTTGAAAGGGTAATAAATCAGCCATGATGGAATGGCAGAGCAGACTCGATGGGCTGAATAGTCCAATTCTGCTCCTACGTCTTATAGTCCACCTCAATCCCACCTCTCCTCCCAATCTTCTCTGCTCGAAGAGAACCACCTTGGGCTTCTCCACTCTGACCCTGGGGCTGGAAACCCTCCCTTGAACCATCTCAGTGAATCTTTTCCACCCCATCCCCAAGACCTCCCCATCCTCCCGAGGTGTGGTGACCAGAACCAGACAGTTCTCCAGCTTGTCTGACCCAGAGTGTGCTGGTGGGTCAACAGTACCCCTGCTCTGCAGACCCAGGATAACTCAGACGTTATTTGTCTGGTTCTTCATTGATTCGATTGTATTTTTGTGTTTTTCTGTGAAGGCCTGGCAACACATATAATAAACTTACTTTGAACTTTTACACTTTACTGAGCACACTCGATATTCAGGGAATTGTATCCACGTGGATCCACGTCCTCTGCACCAACACACCCTCTCAGGTAAGCCCTGGACTCTCACCAATACTCACCTCCCCCCTTCCTCAAACCTCCCAGCATTAACTTCCATTGGGCACCTGCCCACCCTTCCTGCCGGTGGCCCCTCAGTCCATCAGTGGCTCCTTCTCTGCAGTGAGGACAGCTCACCCCTGCACAGGGTGAGAAGAGCAGCTCTGACCCTGGACAACCCCAGTGGCCGCACCCCATCCTCCTCTCCCTTCCCCTCTCCCACCGCTCAGGCCCCAAGTGAACACAAGCTGCTCCGATCTACGGAATCTGCTCACAAAGTGAATTTGGTAAATTTTACTAGCATTTGTCGCCCATCCCTGACTGCCCTTGGGAGGGAGGGGAGCCATCACCTTGACCACGTGTACTTCTGGGGAACGGTGATGGAGTCCGCAGTTTAAACCCAGTCATAGCAGAGAGTATCAAACAACACACAATATTGATGCATTTCCCAGTCAAGGTGTCAGGATGGTGTGAGACCCGGCCCGGGGGTGGGGTTGGTGGAGGGAGTTGTGTAAGGCAAAGTGGATTCATAATAAACCTGAACTGAAAGGACGAGACCTTACAGTGATAGAACCTAAGCTGAGCCATGAACCTGCCACGTTCATCGACCTGAACCTGGACTATTCACCCTTTCCCTGCAACTCGGATCCTCAAGTCGAGGCAACATCCTTGTAGGTTTTCTCTGTTCTCCTTCAGTCTTGTTGATACCTTTCCTGTAGGCCGGTGACTAGAACTGCTCACAATACTCCAAATGAGGCCTCACCAACGTCTTATACAAATTCGGCAAAACATTTCAACTCCTGTTCTCAATAAACCAAAGCACACACACATGCACCCACCAGTGGGCCAGGCAGCATCTGTGGAAAAGAGTAAACAGTCAACGTTTTGAGCCAGGCCCTTCATCAGGTCTGGAGGAAAAAAAGATCCAGATCGTTGATATAGATGATAAACAGTAGACCCAGCACCGATCCCTGCAGCAGTCTGCGAGTCACAGGCCTCCAGACAAAGCAACAACCATCTACTACCACTCTCTGGCTTTTTCCACAAAGACAACGACTAAACCAATCTGCTACTTCATCTTGAATGCCAAGCGACTGAACTTGCCTGACCAACTCCCAAGTAGGACCTTGTCAATCCTTGCTAAAGTCCAAGCAGACAACATCCACTGCTTTGCCTTCAACTTTCCTAGCAACTTCCTCATAAAAACAAGATTGGTTAGACATGACCTACCACACACAAAACCATGTTGACTGTCACTAATCAGTCCCCATCCATCCAAATATTATATTTCTGGTCCCTTCGAATACCTTCCAAGGACTACCCTTCATCAGATGTGGAAAGGAAGGCAGAAGCCAGAATAAGGTAGGTGGGCAGGGTTGGGGAGGAGGAGGAGGAGCTGGTAGGTGATAGGTGAGACCAGGAGGATGGGTGGGTGGGGGAGAAGTGAGAAGCTGGAAGAGCTCAAGGGCTGAAGGAGGACAGTGAGAGGAGAGGAGAGGAGTGGAGTGGACTATAGGAGAGAGGATCTAGAGGGAGGAAATGGGTAGGTAAGAAGAGAAGGTGTGAGAGGGAAATCAGAATGGGAAATGGGAAAAAGGGGAGTATTGTCAGGTTCTGGGAGAGAGCTGACAGTTGAATCCTAGCGTGGAGAAAAGGGAGTGACAGGGACCAGGTCATTGGGTCCAGAACCCCTTCAGTCACCCAGAACACACAGCCCCACAATCCCAGCCAAAGACCTGGTACTGACTAATCCAATCAACCCCACCACCCCCGCAGCGAGGCATTCCCAGGACCAACCTCCGGCTGCCGTTTCATGTCCTCAAACACCTCCCGCGGGTGAGGGTCAGGCTTGGCGTGTCCCACCAGCGTTGGGCCGAAGACACGGGCCAGATTCCTTTGATCCATCCTGCATGCTGGGCTGCTGATTACCCTGCTCAGGGGAGACAGGCGGGGAGGGGTCAGACAGCACAGGGAAGGGGGGGGGGCTCAGTTAGTTCAGGTGTCTCCCCCACCCAACAGCAGCTGAACTAGACTGATGGGTGTGGGGGCATCACATCTGATCCAAGGTCCACTACCTCTGTCCCAGATTCCCTACCCCCAATCCCATCCACACCATGCCAGGACCACTCCCGGAGCCAGACAACTGCAGAATACCAACAGGGTCATTGACAGCGGCAAAAGAGATTGCTGAGGCTAGGACCAATATCTTCATGTCCTCTCTGGCCACAGGTGAGGTCCTGAAGGACTGGCGAGTAGCTCATGTTGTCCCATTATTCAAGGGAACCAGGGATAATCCAGGAATCTTTTGACCAATAGGTCTCACGTCAGTGGTAGGGAAGTTACTGGAGAGAATTTAGGGATAGGATTTATGAACATTGGGAAAACCATGGCCTAATTAGGGAGAGTCAGCATAGCTTTATGTGGGGCAAGTCATATTTACTAACTTGATTTGAGTTTTTTTAAAATGAGGCTACAATGGTGATTGAAGGTAGAGCTGCAGATGTTGTCTACATGGAACGGCTAAGGCATTTGACAAGGTCCCTCAAGGGAGGCTCATCCAGAAGATTAAGATGCATGGGATCAGTGGTGGATTGGCCATTTGGATTCAGAACTGGCTTGCCCATAGAAGACGGAGGGTAGTGGTTGAAAGGTCTTATTCTAGCTGGAGGTCAGTAATTAGTGGTGTTCCGCAGGAATGTGTACTGGGGCGTGCTTGCGTTTATTAGTCGAGATATTGAGTTCAAAAGTCAGGAAGATATGTTGCAACTTTATAAAACTTGTTCGGCCGCATCTGGAGTATTGCGGACAGTTCTAAGGGAAGGATGTCGAGGCTTTGGAGAAGGTGCAAAAGATGTTTGCCTGGATTAGAGGGCATGTGGACAAATTTGGGTTGTTTTTACTGGAGTGGTGGAGGCTGAGAGGAGATCTGATGGAGGTTTAAGATTATGAGAGGTTTAGACAGACAGTCTATTCTTTTACCCCTACGTTGAAATGTACAAAACCAGAGGGTATGTATGTCACAGTCTGAGGGGGGCTAGTTCAGAGGTGGGGGCCTGGAATGCATTACTAGGGCCAGTAGTAGAGGCAGGACCATTAGGGACTTTTAAGACACGTTTAGATAGGCACATGAATGTGAGGGAGATGGAGATGGACGGATATGGACATTGCACAGGGAGTTCAGTTGGCCAAGCGATTACCGATTTATTTGGCTCGACACAACACTGTGGGCCGGGAGACCGGTTCCTGTACTGTACTGGTCTGTGCTCTATCAGAGAGTAATGGAACTCCCTCCCCGTCCCAGGACCACCTTCCCCACAACCCCAGGCAGGACAGGTGCTAGAGGTCACAAGGCCAAACTTCACCAGGCAACCTGCTCAGACCGCCAGCACCTCTACCCCTCACCGAAGGGCAATCAGACAGGAGAAGGGGGCGGTAAATAGGCCTCTCCCACCTCAGGTGGATGCGGATGGGATCCCACAGCCCAAACAAAGGCTCCAAGCCAAAAGGGCGCGGTAGTGTAGTGGTCAGTGTGACATTATAACGTTACCAGCAACCCGGGTTCAAATCCCACCACTATCTGTGATGAGTTTGTACGTTCTTCCCATGACCACGTGGGTTTCCTCTGGGTGCTCTGGTTTCCTCCCACGGTCCAAAGAATACAGGTTAGTAGGTTAATCGGTCACGTGGGTGGAGTGGTCTCGTTGGGCCAGGAGGGCCGGTTACTGAGCTGCATCTCTAAACGTGGATAAAATCCCAGGGGTTGGCGGCTAAGTGGTCTTTCCCTCCCCTGCTGGTCCATGGGACTACCGCCGGCTGGAAAGCCTGGGCGGCTGCTCACCTGTGCAGGTGCGTGACGAGGTAGGCCAGGGTCTCGCGGTTGGCACGGGGAAGGGTGGCTAGAGCTCGGCACAGCTCCGCCCGGCTGTGTTGGGCAGAGAGATCTGCAGAAACAGAAACCATGTTGTTAAGCACTCACATCTACCTTTCCTCTCCCCTCCCATCCCACATTGACACAACCCGTCATCCACCTCCTTTACACACCGTACCACTGATCCCCGTCCACACTCTCCCCTCCCCACAAACCTCACCCCCCCATCCAGTTCCACAACTCCCCACCCCATGGGCACCAGGGAAGTATTTACAACACCGACAGTGAAAACAGCGACAACATCAAATGCAGCCCAGCACGGTCACCATTTCCACCCAGAACCAGGACTGACTGGTCACTGGACAGCCCCTACCGACCCCCACCCACCCCCCCCAGCCCCTACCGACCCCCACCCACCCCCCCCAGCCCCTACCGACCCCCACCCACCCCCCCCAGCCCCTACCGACCCCCACCCACCCCCTCAGCCCCTACCGACCCCCACCCACCCCCCCAGCCCCTACCGACCCCCCACCCACCCCCCTCAGCCCCTACCGACCCCCACCCACCCCCCCAGCTCCTACCGACCCCCACCCACCCCCCCAGCCCCTACCAACCCCCACCCACCCACTCCCCCTCCTCACCCCCTGATGCTCCCAAGACAAGGTTCCAGTACCTCCCCACTGAACCCTGGGGATCACCCACCCACGTCACTGCGTAATGGTCTACGAGATCTCCTCGGCTCTCTAGAGACCTGTCCCAGGCCGCACACTGCCCAAGGTTAATCCCGACGTTCCCATTCCCCGCCCCATCCCTGGGGAACCCTCCCGTAACGAGCACATCCTTTCCCGTGTCCAGACACCACAGTCGTCCAGCATTCCGCAGCAGAGTCTCCATAATCGCAGTTCAGGGCGACACAGCAGTGTGGCGTTTGGTGTAAATCAGAGATTTTGCAGATGCTGGAAATCCAGAGTAGCACACAAAATGCTGGAGGAACTCAGCAGGTCGGGCAGCATCCAGGGAGAGGAATAAACAGTCAATGTTTCAGGCCAAGACCCTTCATCAGGCCTGGAAAGAAAGGCAGAAGATGCCAGGAGGTGGGGAAGATTCCTTCTTCTCCAGCCCTTTACCTTTTCCACCAATCACCTCTCAGCTTCTTACTTCATTCTCCCTCCCCAACCCACCCACCTTCCCCCTCACCCAGTCTCACCCATCACCCCCCAGCTTGTACACCCCCCACCTCCTTATTCTGACTTCTTCCCCCATCCTTTCCAGTGCTGAAGGGCCTCAGCCCGAAATGCCAGCTGGTTTTTCCCCTTTGTAGGTGCTGCCTGACCTGCTGAATTCCTCCAGCACCGTGTGTGTTGCTTGCGATCGATGTGACGCTTCACAGTGCCAGATACCTGGATTCAATTCCTACCGCTGTCTGCAAGGAGTTTGTACGTTCTCTCCGAGACGGCGTGGGTTTCCTCCAGGGGGCTCCGATTTCCTCCCACCTTCCAAAGACCTACGAGTTCGGGTTAGAGAGTTGTCAGGCTACCCAGCACAATCTTCACCGATTTGACGGAAGCAAGGCATTTCACTATGTACATGAGACAATCTTCACCGCCATATTCATTTCACCACGTATACATGACAATCTTCGCCGCCGTGTTCATTTCACCACGTACACGCGACAATCTTCACCGATTTGACGGAAACAAGGCATTTCACCATGTACACGCGACAATCTTCACCGCCATATTCATTTCACCACGTACACATGACAATCTTTGCCGCCGTGTTCATTTCACCACGTACACGCGACCATCTTCACCGATTTGACGGAAACAAGGCATTTCACCATGTACACGTGACAATCTTCGCCACCGTGTTCATTTCACCACGTACACGCAACAATCTTCGCTGCTGTGTTCATTTCACCACGTACGCATGACAATCTTCGCTGCCCGTGTTCATTTCACCACGTACACGCGACAATCTTCGCCGCCGTGTTCATTTCGCCACGTTTCGATGTACACGTGGACAATCTTTGCTGCTGTAGTCAGATCCTCAGAGGATTCACACCATTCCCCCCCCCCCCCCCAACTCCCCTCGCATGGAGTGAGCCTCTGTGATAAGTATACAGGGACACCCAAGTCCTCCTGAACATCAGCACCACCCGATCTGTCACTGTTTAAACCCCCGATCTGTCTGTACACAGTCATGAACAGTCCCTTCAGCCCATCTAGTCTGTGCTGAACTGTTAATCTGCCTACTCCCATTGACCTGCACCTGGACCACAGCCTCCATAATCCCCCCATCCACGTACCTATCCACCCGCCTCTTAAACCTTGAAATCAAACCGCATCCACCACCTCCACCGGTAACTTAATCCACATTATTAAGGTTAGATTTATCTGCATTGAAACATTCAGTGAGATGCTTTGATTGCACCAGCCAGACGATGTGCTGTGGTCAGCCCGCAAGTCTCTCCATATTTCTGACACGAACATAGCGTGCCCACAACTCGCCTCGATCCTTGGTCTTTGGAATGTGGAAGGAAACCAGGGCACCAACAGGAGACCCACAGGGTCATGGGGAGAAAGTACAAATGCCTCAGAGGCAGGGGTGGGGATCGAACCTGGGGTGCTGACAGTGTAAACACTACACCACCATAGCACGCCACATGTTCCATCTTCCTCACCCCCCCCCCCCGCCCTCCCCACGGCCCCTCCAGCCCCTTTCCCGCGGCCAGGGACAGAGGGGAGAATCGCGGAGGCCGACACAGTACCGGTAGCGGCCAGGAACGTCGGCTGGAGTCCAAACGTCAGCACCGGCTCCTTCAGCTTATGCAGGAAGTACTTGAGCAGACTGCAGATAACATGGATGTTCGTAACGCGGCTCAGCACAGGCAGCCCCTTCCCTCGCACGTAGCGCTCCCTCAGCTCCCTCACCGTACGCTCACAGCCAGGAATGCGGTAAATCCCCGGCTGGCCGGGAAGTTGGGGGGGGGGGGGGGGTGAGGAAACGGTGTTGACAGAACAGAAACATTAATTACTCAGGCAAACGGATCACAGGGCCACAGTCAATCCCCAGGTGGCTGGGCAGAGGAGACAGACTATGGGGACACGGTAAATCCCCAGCCATCCAGGGGAGGGGAGGGGTCAGAGAACAGGGAATACAGTAAATCCTTGGGTAAGCATGCAGTGGGGGGGGGGGGGGAGAGAAAGAGAGAGCATGGGGTCTGAAGAGAAGAGAGAAGATGGGGTCTGAACAACCCATTACCCAACCACTCCAACCTGTTGAATATTGAAAGGCCTAGACTGAGTGGATGTGTAAAGGATGTTTCCCCACAGTGAGTGAGTCTAGGACCAGAGGGCACACCTCAGGACAGAAGGACGCCCATTTAGAACAGATGAAGAGAAGTTTCTTTAGCCAGAGGGTGGTGAATCTGTGGAATTCTTTGGCACAGATGGCTGTGGAGGCCAGGTTATTGGGTATATTTAAAGGAGAGGTTGGGTTCTGATTAGTCAGGACATCAAAAGTTACCGGGAGAAGGCAGGAGAATGAGATTGAGAGAGATAATTAATCACCTATGATGGAATGGCATACCAGACTCGATGGGCTGATTGGCCTAATTCTGCCCATGGTTCAAGGAGACCCCAGCCAGTGACCTGGGAACCTGGTAGGAACTTCACAGTTGAAATGCCAAACGGTAGTGTGACGGACACAGAAAGACTACAAACCATCTGCAAGAGATTCTGCAGATACCGGAAATAGAGTAACCGTACTGTTACTGTTTAAGGCTACAACAGGACCTGGGTAAAAGATTAACTCAGCCAGTGTGAGGCGGTGGATTTCGTAACATTAAACCAGGACAGGACAGAGTGAGTGGTAGGTCTGCGGGGAATGTTGTAACACACCAGAAATGTCAAATTAAAAGAGGAAATTGAAAGACTATGGAGCGTGAACAGAGTTTTCGGTCCCAATAGTAATATCCATCATCCCGGAGTCACTACACAACAGCATTAAACAGTGAGGGCTACAAAGCAATTTCTGTGACAATCTCCAGAAAGCCACAATACTATGCTATGGCCACAACTCAGGTTTCATCAGTTTGAGCCAAGGGAAAAAAAATAAACATTTAGTAATAATAACGTTATTTATAGAACACTTTTCATACAAAGTGTATTCCAATGCGAAGAAGTGAAAATATGAAAATAAAATATAAATAAACATGAAAATAAAAGAAAATGTTAGTTCAAAGCAAAGTTAAATTAGGTTTGAGCTGGTATTTTAAAAGCGTCAACTGAGTTTTAGGTATTGAGTTCTACAGTTTGGGAGCATAGTTCAAAAAAGCTGACCTGATAATTAGATTTAAACCCTCAAAAGATAAGGGACCAGCAGAAGACCTGAGAGTAGAGCAGAGGGACCCAGGGGTACAGGTTCGTGGTTCCCCGAAGGTGCTCTCACTGGTAGACAGGAAGGTGAGGAAGGCATTGGCAATGCTGGCCCCCAGTCAGGGGACCGAGTAATGAACGTCACCACCTGAGTGCTGGGACATTATGTCGCAGTTGTACAGGACACCAGTGAAGCCACACTTGGAGTATTGTGTGGCGTTCTGGTCAGCCTGCTGTAGGGAAGATGTCAGTAAGCTGGAGAAGGTGCAGGAAACGTTCACAGATGTTACCAGGACTGCAGCATTTGAGTTGAGGAGAGTCTGGACAGGATCGGAGTGTAGGGAGTGAGGGCTGACCTTACCCAGCTATACGAGATGGTGAGGGGTATAGACAAGGTCACAGGGTAGGGGCAAATCAAAACCTGGAGGGTGCAGGTTTAATGGGAGGGGCAGCACAGCAGTTAGTGCAAAAGTATTGCAGCTCCAGTCACCCAGGTTTGACTCCCCACTGCCATCTGTAAACAGTTTGTACATTCTCCCCAGGACTCTGTGGGCTTCCTCTGGAACCCTGGCTTCCACAGGACCAGAAAACAGAGGAGCAGAGTTAGGCCATTTGGCCCATCGAGTCTACTCTGCCATTCCACAGTGACTAACTATCCCTCACACCCCCTTTCTCCTACCTTCTCCCCGTAACCCGAGGCCTTGGCTCATAAGTTCCTGTCAACCTCTGCTTTAAATATACCATATGATTTGCACCCACATCCCAAAGGTGTGCGAGTTAGTAGCTTAAACTGGTCACAGGGTGTAACTGGGCCGCCCGGGCTCGCTAGGTGCGAGGGTGCGAGGGTGGCGCGTCCTGTCCTCACCTCCTTTAACCCCCGTCGTTCAATCTCGCTGATGCAATGAATGACGAGTGATGGGATCATGGGGGCTGTTGGAGGAGCGAAGTCAGCAACAGTTCCCTGGGGGGGTGGAGGGGGGGTCAGATCTCATCAGAACCACACACTGACACCAATTCCCCACCTCCTACTATAACCTCCGTTGTGGGCACGTGGCCAAGTGGTTAAGGCATTGGACTAGCGACCTGAAGGTCGTGAGTTCGAGCCCCAGATGAGGCAACGTGTTGTGTCTTTGAGCAAGGCACTTAATCACACATTGCTCTGCGACGACACTGGTGCCAAGCTGTATGGGTACTAATGCCCTTCCCTTGGGCAACATTGGTGTCATGGAGAGGGGAGACTTGCAGCATGGGCAACTGCTGGTCTTCCATACAACCTTGCCCAGGCCTGCGCCCTGGAGAGTGAAGACTTTCCAGGCGCAGATCCATGGTCTCACAAGACTATAACCTCCAGCTGACGAGAACCCAACCTCCAGGACAGTCACAACCGCCTGTGACGTGTGACTGAGCCACCCTTCACCCCAAGCTCAGCTACCACGTCCACAGCATCAGCACCACCTGTCCACCCCCACCCCAGCACCCAGCCAATCCCACAAGGAAAGAGTTAAACGCGATCCCTCGCCAAAGTAACAGGAGTCTGTCAGACAAGTGTTAGCTTGGAGTGCGATTGTTTTGAGAAAGTACGAGAGAACAAGTCCTCAGCAATGTTTTCAGACTAACAAGTCAGCGGCCACATGGAGGAGAGTGATAAAAAAAACAGAAAAAAAAAAATCATTATCTGGGCTGGTCACAAGAGACCGGGGGGAGAGGTGTACAGCTGGTACCACCAAGGGATGGGAGAGTACTAGAAATCACAGGCCAGTGGCTATCCTCTGACATTGACTTGTTAATGTATGATGGGAACTAATTTAATTTCTGTCCTGCCACTACTCTTTCTGAACTGTATTTGTGCTCACTCTAATAAAGTGTTTTCTTGTGGTTGAACAGTGCTGTACGTTTGTGGATGCATATCCAAATGCCGAGTTCCAGAACAGAACACAATGAATTCTAAAACAACTTTCGTTACGACCCCCCCCCCCTCCACTCCCTCCCCCTTAACCACCCTCTAACCCGGCTGTCCACTCCTCGACTGGCTGAACCATCACTCACCCAGCTCAACACTGAGAGCGAGTCTGGACTGTCGGCTGTGGGATCAGTTCTAACACGGACAACTCAGTGTTATAGACAGACTGGGTTTTGATCGTTTGCACTATTTGTTCTCTTTTGCACATTGGTTGTTGTCAGTCTTTGTTATTTATGGGTCTTTTTCCCGTAAATTCTGATGTATTTCTTTATTTTCCTGAAAGTTCCCACAAGGAAACAAATCTCAAGGTAGCATACAACCTACAGCGGTTTTTAATGTGTGTCTGCGATCTACAGTAATCTATAATGATTTTATGTATTGCACTGAACTGCTGCCACAAAACAACAAACTTCACGACACCACAGCAATAAAAAAACCTGACTCTGATTCCGATTCCGGCCAAACTCAGCCTGGCCCACATTCTACCCGTTGCTGGCGGGCAGCCTGTCCTCTCCCTCTCACTCTGACCCTCGCCTCCTCGTTTGCCCACACTCGCTCTGTTATCCATCCTCACCTTGTTGCTAAGCACCCACCAGCCCACCAGTAGTCACGTGGTCTCCCCATGAACACTACTCAGATTTTTTTCCTTTTTTTTTTTGCTCTCTTTTTCCAATACTTATTTAATTTTTTATTGTAATCTATAGTTTTTTTTTCTTAATGTGTATTGCAATATGCTGCTGCTGCAAAACAACAAATTTCACAATATGGGCCCGCTAGGCTAAACCGGATCCTGATTCTGTGAAGACACCAACTGCCCCACGTGGACTGCGGGACCCTGGGGTCCCGGGGAGCTGTTCCAGGTGGGTACGTACCTCTCCATTTTTGACCAAGGTCAGGGTGAAGTTGGGTGCGCAGAGGGTGGGGCAGAGTCTACGGCAGTCTGGGTGAGACACCAGGCAGCAACTACGGCACTTCAGCACCACCTTACCAAACCAGATCCGTTTGCCACAAGGAAGGCAGGATTCCGGACGGATAATCTGAGGGACAAGGAAACATCGTTCAGAGAGTACATGGCCCAGTGACGCGGGAGCAGACTGCACAGATCAATGTGGGGGGGTCACCGAGTCAGGGTCAATCACCCCTACAGACCCCTTGGCCCATCATCTCTATGTGTGACAACAGCCACAGGCCGCCCCCAACCCATTTTACGTGTGATAGTTATTAACAGAAATAAGTTTATTGTAAACACGAGATTCTACAGGTGCTGGAAACACAAAAAGCTGGAGGAACTCAGCAGGTCAGGCAGCATCTATGGTGGGGAATAAACAGTCGATGTTCACCAGGATTGAAAAGGAAGGAGGGCAGAAAGCAGAACAAGAGATGGGAGGTGTACGGGAGGGGACCGAAGCAGGAAGCTGGGAGGTGAGAGACCAGAGAGGTAACAAGCTGAAGGAGAGTACATTAGACCATGGGAGAAAGGGGAGGAGGGGAACCAGAGGGAGCAGGTGGTATTGTGAGAAGGGGAATGAAAAGAGAAGGGGGAAGGGAATAAATTACCAGAAGTTTGAGGAATTGATGTTCATGCCATCAGTTTGGAGGCTACCCAGACAGAACTTCAAGTGTTGCTCCTCCAAGCTGAATGGCCTCATCGTGGTAGTAGAGGCGGCCGTGGTCAGATGTGTCCGAATGGGAATGAGGATTTAAGTTAAAGTGGGTGGCCACTGGGAAATCCTGCCTTCTGGTGTTGAGACCCTGCTGGTCAGATGGTTGGAGCCCTGCACTCCCCAGCCTGCTGGTGATGAGTCTGTTCTCCCTTGGGGGTGGGGTCTCTCCCCAGCAGTGCCCACCCAAGCCGCCATTTCAGACCATGGCCTCTTACCGTTTTAGAGACAAAGTTGTGGGGCCTGGATGGAGCCTTGTTCTCAGGGACGGATAATTCCCCCGGTGAGAATAGGATCCCTGCTGGAGGTGCTGGAGCGGTCTGTGGTGTCTGCTGGTTTCTCACACCACCATCAGCCAGCTCTGTGGGAGAAGAAAAGTGCTGAGACGTGTTCTCTGCAACACCCACTCCACCACTCCCCCACCCAAACTCCGCTCGACTTCTTGCCCTGAGGCTGGCTCACTACCTCAAACACACTGCTGGCCTGCCCTCAGGGCTCAGGATTGTGACTTGACTTCAGAAAAATTCAAGGGAAGTGATAGAAGTCATGGAGCACTATAGAACAGAAACAAACCCTCCAGCCCATCTAGGCTGTGTCAAATTCTGCCAGCTCCCATTTACCCACCCCCAGACCACAGCCCTCCACACCCTCCCATCCATGTACTTTTCCAAACTTCTCTTAAATGTTACAATTGAACTCACACCCACCAGTCCCACTGGCAGCTCAGTCCACACTCTCACCCCCTGCGCCCCCACCACCATGTGAAGAAGTTCCCCTCTTGTTCCTTAAACATTTTGGCCTTCAGCCTTAACCTATGACCTCTAGTTCTAGAAAGATGTCAAAAAGAATGAAAGAGTGCAGAGAAAATTTACAAGGATGTTGCCAGGACTTGAGGACCTGACTTTATAGGGGAAGGTTGAATAGATTCAGACTTCATTCCCTAGAGCGTAGGAGAATAAGGGGAGATTTTCTTTTACTATTTAAGAGGGCATATTCTACATGGTAATATAGGCAGAGCCCTTCAGTCTATGATGTGTACCAACCTTTTAAGCTACTCTGAGAAAAATGGAGGGAAGAGTTCATTTGATCTATTATCAATGATGGATTCTGACTGAGTCATAGCCTTCTGAAGATGTGGGGAGGCTAGTGCCCATGATGGAGATTGCTCTCTCCCTCTCACCCTGTCCCTGTGGCCCCACAGCTGAGTGGTGCTGTGGTCTTGGAGCCAGATCCACTCCCCGGGAAGGTATTTATGGCAACACTCCCCGGGGAACTCCATCCTCGCCGGCTCCTGTTCTGTCACTTGGGCTGCCTTGAGCTCACCCATTCTCCCTTTACCGGTGTGCGTCCACATCTGGGAATGCACCGTCCGCACAACTCTGCCTCACGGATTCCTCGTCGGAGCACCAGTTCCTGCTCAGGCAAATTATGAGTGGTGTAGTTCAAGTTTAATTGTCATTCAACCATACATGAATACCCATGAGTACAGACAAACAAAACAGTGTTCCTCTGGGGGTCAAGGTGTAAAGCACAGACCCAACAGTCACACACAGCACAAGGCATATTATTTTTATGAAATTATATGATAGACAGACAGACAGACAGGAATTGCTAGAAGCAATTTGGAAGGCACAGGGTATATACATCCCAAAGAGGAAGAAGGATTCTAAAGGAAAAATGACAACTGTGGCTAACAAGAGAAGTCAAAGCCAAAGAAAGGGCATATAACAGTGCAAAAAATAGTCAGAAATTGGAGAATTTCAAAGCTTTTAAAAAAACAGAAGGCAACTAAAAAAAAATCATTAAGGTAAAGATGGAACACAAAAGTAAACTAGCCAATAATATAAAAGAGGATACCAAAATTTCTTCTAATACGTAAAGTGTAAAAGGGAGGCAGGAGTGGATATCAGACCACTGAAAAATAATGCTGGAGAGGTAGTAATGGGGGAGAATGAAATGGCAGATGAACTGAATAAGTATTTTGCATGTCTTCACTATGGAAGACACTAGCACTATGGTGGAAGTTCCAGGTAACAGGGGGTATGAAGTTTGTGAAGTTACCATAACTAGAGAGAAGGTTCTTGGGAATCTGAAAGGTCTGAAGGTAGATAGGTCACCTGGACCAGATGGAGTACACCCCAGGGTTCTGAAAGAGGGGGCTGAAGAGATTGTGGAGGCATTAGAAATGATCTTAAAAGAACTACAAGATTCCCACGTGGCTCTGGAAGATTGGAAAATTGCAAATCTCACTCCACTTCAAGAAGGGAGAGAGGCAGAAGAAAGAAAACTATAGGCCAGTTAGTCTGACCTCAGTAGTTGGGAAGATGTTGGAGTTGATTATTAAGGATGAGGTCTCAGGGTACTTGGAGGCACATGATAAAATAGACCGTAGTCAGCATGGCTTCCTCAAGGGAAAATCTTGCCTGATAAATCTGTTGGAATTCTTTGAAGAAATAACAAGCAGGATAGACAAAGGAGATTTGGCTGATGTTGTGTACTTGGATTTTCAGAAAACCTTTGACAAGGTGCCACACATGAGGCTGTTTAACAAATTACAAGCCCATGGTATTACAGGAAAGACTCTAGCATGGATAAATCATTGGCTGATTGGCAGGAGGCAGAGAGTGGGAATAAAGGGAGCCTTTTCTGGTTGGCTGTCTGTGACTAGTGATGTTCCACAGGGGTCTGTGTTGGGACGGATTCTTTTACATTACGTGTCAATGATTGGGATGATGGAGTTGATGGCTTTGTTGCAAAGATTGCAGACAATATGAAGATAGGTGGAGGGACAGGTAGTTTTGAGGAAGTAGAGAGGCTACAGAAGGACAGACAGATTAGGAGAAAGGGCAAAGGAATGGCAGATGGAATACAGTGTTGGGAAGTGTATGGTCATGCACTTTGGTAGAAAAAAAATAAAAGGGTTGATTATTTTCCAGATGGAGACAAAATACAAAAACTGAGGCACAAAGGGACTTGGGAGTCCTTGTGCAGGATTCCCTAAAGGTTAACTTGCAGGTAGAGTCTAGTGAGGAAAGCAAATGCAATGTTATCATTCATGTCAAGAGGACTGGATTAAAAAAAGTAAGGATGTAATTTTGAGATTTTAAAGCACAGGTGAGGCCTCACTTGGAGTATTATGAGCCGTTACGACCCACCTTATCTGAGAGAGGATGTGCTAAAACTGGAGAGGGTTCAAAGGAGGTTCATGAAAATGATTCCAGGATTGAATGTCTTGTCATATGAAGAGCGTCTGATGGCTCTGGGCCTGTATCCACTGGAATTCAGAAGAATGAGGGGGTGACCTCATTGAAACCTATGGAATGGTGAAAGGCCTTGATAGTGTGGATGTGGAGAGAATGTTTCCTATGGTGGGAGAGTCTACGACCAGAGGACACAGCCTCAGGATAGAGGGGTGTCCTTTCAGAATAGAGATATGGAGGAATTCCTTTAGCCAGCATGGTGAATCTGTGGAATTCGTTGCCACAGGCAGCTGTGACAGCCAAGTCTGTATGCATTAGCCTCCCCAGCAGTGAAGACACCTTCAAAGGGCAATGCCTCAAAACAAAAAGGCAGCATCCATCATCCACCCCATCCCCAAGGACACACCCTCTTCTCGTCGCTATCACCCTGGAGGTGGTGCAGGACTCTGAAGACACCCACTCAGAAATGGCTTCTTCCCCTCTACCATCAGGTTTCTCATCATTTTTAATGGGTTCATTGCCCTATCTCACCATTTACTTAATTTTATATTGTAGTGTTTTTTTTTTTTTTTAAACATTGCATTGCAATGCACTGCTACCCAAACCAACCAATTTCACGGCAGATGCCAGTGATACTAAACCCGATCTGAGTCCTTGGTCACTAAGACATTTGCCACTCACTGTTAGACTGGCAGGGGAGACAGACATCAGGGTGAGGAGTGCGGACACAGGGACCAGGTGTGGGGCAATCCAGGAAACCCCCTACCCAGCCTCGCGGGCACACACCTGGCACAAGGGAGCGCCTCCGCCGCGAAGCCACTGGGTGGGGTGACCTGGGGTGGTTGGGGCTCTGGCTCCCGTCCGTGGGCTGTGTGACCTGGAGATGGAAAACAGAGTGAGACAACAGACGCCCCAGCTGAGGGGTACAGATGCACAAAATCCCGACTGCAGTGGGAGAGTGAGTGGTCGAACAGGTTGGACACAGGAAGGCCACTCTGTCCATCCAGTGAGAAAGCAGTGCAATTCAGATTTGGTTATTTACCACATGGAGTGAAATCTGTTGTTTGCATCATCAACGAACACAACTTTGTCTTACAAGGACAGGTAGAGCAAGCTGGGGGCTTTTCCCTTGGGAGTGCAGGAGGACAGCAGGTGACCTGATAGAGGTGTACAAGATGACAAGAGGCACAGAGAGTGGACAGAGACATTTCCCCAGAGTGGAAACAGACAGCACAAGAGGGCATATTTTAAAGTGATTGGAGGAAAATATAGTGAGGCAAGTTCTGAAACAGGGTGCTGGGTGTGTGGAATGCCCTGCCAGGGGTGACGATAGAGCCAGATACATTAGGGGTATTTACAAAATTTAGATAGACACATGGATGGAAAAAAACTGGAGGACTATGTGGGAGGGAAGGGCAAGATGCATCTTAGAGGTTAACGAGCAGTCACATCATTGTGGCTGAAGGGCCTGTACGTGCTGTGATATAATCCAAGGATGTGCTGGGGGCAGCCTGACATTCTGGTGCCAACATAGTGTTCCCACAGTGTTCAGAGAAAAAAACAACACCCACAATGTTGGGCAGCATGGCATCCTGTCTGCCGGGGTCCTCCGTCGTCGCGGTCCCCTCTGACCCAAACCCACCACATATACCACAGGTGAGGGAGGCAGCTGTTCCCGCCTCTCTCACCACCCCTACTCACCGATGGGCTTCCGGCCGGGTCCAGGAACAGCTCGGAGGAAGAGCGGGACCTGCGGGCACTGAGGGGAACACCATCCACCAGGATGCGCGCAGAGCACTGCAGGAGAGAGCAAGTACCCCCTGAATGGAGCTGCTGATAAAAGCCCCCCCTCCATGGGACATCAACACCCACCCCCCCCCCCCCACCCACATCTCCTTACCCTCCTATCCCGGTTCTTCGGCCTGGTCACTCTACCGGTCGTCGCTGGTACCTAGGGCAGAGGCACCAGTCAACCTGACCACTTACTGAGCCTCCAACACCCTCCCCAATGAGCCCACTGTCCCCCACCAGGACACCACCCACCACCCGTTACCAAACCCCTCCCACCACCAAGCCCTTCCCCCTCCCATCAAGCTCCACCCATATCCCCACCGAGACCCCACCCCTCTGCTCCCTCCCACACCGCGCCCCCAGAAACCTGCAGTCCAAAGCCCCACACCCAGGACACAGCCCTTCCCAAGCCCCCACCCCCTGCTACAATCCACTTTGCTCCCCCCCACTGAGACTCTGCCCCCACTTCCTTCTCAGAGTTCCTGTCCTCATACCTTCTCCACTTCCACCAGTACTCGGCTCCACAAGACAAAGGAGAACAATTAGGCCATTCGGCCCATTAACTCTGTTCTGCCATTCCATCATGGCTGATTCATTATACCCCTGAACCTCATTCTCCTGACTTCTCCCAGTAATCTTTGACACCCTGACTAATCAAGAACCTATTGACCTCCACTTTAAATATACCCAATGACTTGGCTTCCATAGTCATCTGTGGCAATGAATTCCACAGATTCATCTCCCTTTGGCTAAAGAAATCCCTCTTCACAGATGAGGGATGGTCCATCTCTGTTCTAAGTGAAATGGACGTCCCTCTGGTCCTAGACTCTCCCACTATTGAAAATACCCTCTTCATGTCTACTCAATCTAGGCCTTTCAATATTCAATACGTTTTAACAAATTCTCCCCACCTACCCCAATCCCAGTGGCCAAGCACAATTATCCTCAGAAACCCAGCCAGTACCTCACCCACCCTCCGTACACCAGTACCTACCATCCTCCACCACCCCTCCCACACCAACTCTTGTCAGGACACACAAACACACCAGATATGCCCCCACCGCCCCCCCCCCGCAACCAGTCAACCCACCAGCAGTGACCCTGACCCTGACCCACCAACACCTCATCACTGGTCCTGTCGTAGCTGATGCCCGAGTGAGACAGGTTGGACAACAGAGTCTCCTCCACCGTGGGGAACCTGTGGGTAGAGGAGTACATTTAGATAGCATCCCATGTCTGTGGAAGGTGCGGGGGGGTGGGGGGGTGGGAGGAGATGGCAAGAGTGACCCTGTTCCAGTGGAGAGAGGGTGCTGACAGTCCGGAGGGGATTACCCAGTGAGTCATGGCTTTGGACATGAGACAGACCCAGGAGCACAGCAATAATCCTGAGCTTCCAATGGTCCCACGTCAGATGAATGGAGCCAGTGAAAAGGCCTCATTCCCACCCTCTGGGTCCCTAATCCATCCCTTTCCCACCTCGAGGAACAGTTTCACAAACCCCCCTCCTCACACACCCCTCCACCTTCCACCCACAGCTCCCAGCCCAACACTTCTGCTCAAGAGAGCGCACTCCCTCTCCGGCCCGGCCACCGGGGTCTGAGTGACCATGGGTGAAGAGTTGGACACAGACACCTCTCCCCACCCCGCAGGACCAGGGACATGGCGTGTGCTCAGCACAGAGGGGTGCAAGATTGGAAATGGTTTATTATGGTCGCATTTTGCGAGATTATAGTGAAAATCTTTGTCTCCTGTGCTGTTTGTACAATCAGATATTTACACGTCAGGCAGAACGACACGGAGCAGTGGCAGCAGATCTGTGAATGAAGAGTTCAGTGCAAGGCTGGTCACCCCCATTAGAGGAGAGGTGCAGGAGCACTGAGACACAAGGCAGAACAGGATGCAGAGTGACGGGTCACAGGCACAGAGGAAAGCACAGTGCAGGATCATAATATGGAACATAGAACAGGAGCAGGCCATTCGGCCCACAGTGTTGTGCTGACCCAACTAAAAAAACACCCAAACACTAATCCCTCCTACCTACACCATATCCCTCCATTTTCCTCACATCCATGTGCCTATCCAAACGTCTCTGAATAGCCTGTAACGTATTTGCCTCCACCTCCATACCAGCGCATTCCAGGCATCCACGACCCTGAGTTAAAAAAAGTTACCCCTCACGTCCCCCTTGAACCTAACCCCTCTCATCCTCAATGCATGCCCTCTGGTACTAGACACTGAGGTACACAGTGTACTGTGAGGTTAGAGGCCATCTCGTCAGAGTAAGGCACTGTTTGATTGTTAGACAACTGTGGGGTTGAAGCAGTCCTTGAGCCTCGTGGTAGGTCTTTCAGGCTTTTGTATCTTCAGCCTGGTTTTTCGGAGGGGGGAGGAAGAGAATGCCCAGGGTGGATGGGGTCTTTGATTATCCTGGCTACCTTACTGAGACAGCAAGAAGCACAGACGGAGTCCATGGAGGGGAGGCAGGTTTCTATGATGTGCTGGGCTGGGCCACAACTCTCTGCAGTTACCAAACCAAGCTCGGATACATTTTCTAGACAGAATGGCTGTTGCGTCTTCTGCCCAATGAGGCAGGGGTCAAGACTGCACCAAGGTCCTGTGGAAAGGCATCACCTGGCCAAGGATGGGACACAGAAGCAACTCGTGTAACACAAGATGTCACATTGACACAATGCAACTTTGGTCTGTAAATGGTCTGTCACACCCACAGCAGTAGCAGGATAGGACTGCAGGTCTGGTGAATGAAACATTACGGGAAGGGATGTGGGGAGGGTGCAGAAGAGGTTCACCAGGATGCTGCCTGGATTAGACAGTGTGGCCTACAAGGAGAGACTGGACAAACATGGGCCGTTTTCTCTGGAGAGGTGAAGGCTGAGGGAGACCCGATAGAGGTTTCTAAAATTATGAGAATCAAAGATGGAGTCAGAATCTCCTCAGTGTAGAAATGTCAAACACCAGAGGGCTTTCATTTAAGTGATGGGGGAAGTTTAAAGATATGCAGGGTAAGTATTTTTAAATAAATCGGGGTGTATGCCTGGGAAGAGCTGCCGGGGTAGCGTTGGAACGGATGCAACAGAGGTGTTTAAGAGGTATTTGGACAGATGAACAGGTAGGGAATGGGAGAGGGGAGGTGGTATGGATTGTGCACGGGTGGAAGGGAAGTTTAATTTGACATAGTCAGCACAAACATGTTGTGCCAAAGGGGCTGTTCTCCGATTCGCTCTCTCCCAACACAACCTCTCAAAGACACAGATCACTTGAGCTCCCCTCGAGGTCATACACCATCCCGACTGGGAAATACCCCCACATCTTTATCACTGGGCTCAAACCATGGATGCCCCTCCCCAGAGGCTTGGTGGACCCCCAGTGGCTCAGGCCCATCTCTGAGGTGGTCAGCGATGGCAATGACCGCTGGCCAGTGTCAGTGTGGGGGGGGGGAGCGCAGTATCATAGTACCTGCTTCTGGTGGCCCCCGCGTGGCTGTTCAGCACATTCAGGATATTCTCCCGGTCTTCGGCCTGCAGACCCAAGGCTGGACCCTCAGAACTCAGCATGTCATGGACCAACTGGAGACGCCGTTCCTGGGTGCGGGGTGGGAGGGGGGATGAATGGGGAAGAGAGAATTGGGGAGGAACACAGATCATAGAACAGTAAGGCCTTTTGGCCCAGGATGTCGTGCCGACCTTTTAATCTACTCCAAGATCAATTTAACCCTTCCCTCCCACAGAATCTTCCATTTTTCTACTACCCATGTGCCCAAGAGTCTCTTAAATATTCCTAAAGCATCTGACTCTACCACTGCCCTGGCAAGTCATTCCGTGCACCCACCAATCTGCGTGTAAAAAACTTAGCTCTGAAATTCCCCCCTCGCCCGTACAATCACCTTAAAATTATGCCGCTTGAGGAGACTAATAAATCAGCCACGGTGGAATTCAGAGTAGGCTCAATGGGTCAAATGGCCTAATTCTGCTCCTCAGTTTTATGCTAATATTTGATTGGACTTGCCAATCCCCATCCCCACTGGGCTGGAGGCCCTCTCCACAGCTGCTGTGATGGACTTCCTCAGACACCCCCTACCAGCTGCTCGCAAGCCAGCTCCGCCTTCTGCCTTCGCTTCAACTCAATGTCCAGCTGATGTCGGGCATGTTTGAGGTGGATCTCCAGAGACGTCTTCTCCAGCTGCGCCTCAGCCAGGAGGTTCCGGCTGGCCGCCAGTTCTTCTTCCGCCGCCTTCCACTTCTTACGGCACCGCTCAAAGCTCAGAGCCAGCTGGTAGAAAGCTGGAAGGCAAGAGGGGCATTTTCACCTCACACTTGGCAAGACATTCCAGAGCTGAACTGTCCCAGCTCCACCATGGACACATGCACGGAACAGATAGTTCTGTGGCCAAGTTTGTGAATGATACGAAGATAGGAGGAGGGGAAGTAGTAGTGAGGAATCAGGGAGTCTGAAGAAGATCTTGGACAAATTGGGAGAATGGGTAAAGGGCAGATGGAATATAGTGTTGGGAAGGATATGGTCATGCACTTTGTTAGAAGGAATAAAGGCAGAGACTACTTTCCAAATGGGGAGAGAATTCCAAAATCAGAGGTGCAAGGAGACTTGGGCATCCTTGTGCAGGATTCCCCAATGGTTAACTTGCCGGTTGAGTTGGTGGTAAGGAAGGCAAGTACAATGTTAACATTCACTTCTGGGGGATGAGAAGATAAAAGCAAAGATGTAAAGTTGAGGCTTTACAAGGCATTCGTTAGACTGCACTTGGTATATTGTGAGCAGTTTTGGGCCCTTTATCCAAGGATGAATGTGCTGACATAAGAGATGGTCCAGAGGACATTAACGAGAATGTTCCCAAGAATGAAAGGGTTAATTTATGAGGAGTGTTTGATGGTTCGGGCCTGTACTCGCTGGAGTTTAGAAGAACGAGGGGTGATCTTATTGAATCCCATTGAATATTGAAAGGCCTGGATAGAATGGTTGTGGAAAGGATGAGAAGAGTCCAGGAACAGCGGGCACAGCCTGAAAATAGAACGACATTTCTCTACAACAGAGACGAGGAGGAATTTCTTTAAACAGTGGGTAGTGAATCTGTGGAATTCATTGCCACAGATGGCTGTGGAGGCCAAGTCATTGGGTATACTTAAAGCAGAGGTTGATAGGTTCTCGATTCGTAAAGGCGTCAAAGCTTACGGGAGAAAGCAAAGTAGGGTTGAGAGGGTAAATAAATCAGGAATGATGGAATAGCAGAGTAGACTTGATGGGCCAAATGGCCCAATTCTGCTCCCACGTCTTAGGGTCTTTAACATGGCCAGTCTGCTTCAGGATGTCATCAAACAACTAACCACAGCAGGCAAGAGCAGGACCGAGGAACTGGGCTGGTGAGGCAGTCTTGAGGGTTGGGGGTGGGGGGGGTGGGGGCAGTGGGGAAAAATTGTTAGAGTTAAGCTGAGGGAGGCAGCGTCATGACTCAGTGTGCAAATAACTGCTGGAGGTGGAGTGAGAAGCCGGGGACGGAGGCTTCAGAGGGCAACAGGAGGAGGGAACGCCATGTCTGTGTCCAGTAACAGAGCAAGCAGACAGTGGAGAAGATAATTAGATAAAATTAGCCTCATTTTTCACATGTACATCAAAGAATAAAAGTTCAAATTCAAAGTAAATCTATCACCAAAGTACCTATGTCACCATAAACAACCCTCAGATTCATTTTCTTGCAGGCATTCACAGTAGAAGAAAAATCAAGATTCAAGAATGTTTAAAGTCATTTCCTGTCAACAACTGGAAAGCAGAACAAAATAATTGTTACTCCAGATCCTATGCACAAAAAAAATCACAAATGATAAAGGACAAAATAAAAACAACAAATACATAGATAGCTTATTACATTGACTGGATGTCCATAAAGGGAGTGAGGTGAAGTGGAGGGTGGGTCAGTGGGTGATGGTGTTGATCAGCCGTACTGCTTGGGGAAAGTAACTGGTTTTGAGTCTGCTGGTCCCGGTGTAGATGTTACATAGCCTCCTCCCTGAACGGAGTGGGACGAACTGCCCATGAGCAGGCTGGGTAGGATCCTTCATGTTACCAGCCCTTTTCCAGCACCTTTCTGTATCTAGGTCCTCGCTGGCAGGTAGGCTGGTGCCCGTGATGCATTGGCCAGTTTTGACTACCCACTGCAGAGCCTTCCTGCCCGCAGCAGTGCAGCTTCCGTACCAGTGGAGCAGCTTGTCAGGATGCTCTCTACTGCACGTCTGTAAAATGACGCAAGTGTGGATGTGCCTAGCCCAGCTCCCTTCAGCATCCTCAGAAAGTAGAGGTGTCGGTGAGCTTTTCTGACTGTGTAGGATGTGTTCTGGGACCTTGAGAGGTTGTGTGTGATGTGCACTCCTGTTTCTACTGCCGTGTCGCAGATGTATAGAGGGGTGGGAGTGGTACCTGTTCTCCTGAAGTTGATAACCATCTCCTTTGTCCTGCTGACATTAAGGAAGAGGTTATTTGCCTGGCACCTGGCCTCCAGCTCTTTCAACTTCTATTACTATTACTATTTATTATTTATGGTGCAACTGTAACAAAAACCAATTTCCCCCAGGATCAATAAAGTATGCCTATGACTAAAGAGGTGCAGTTGTTGTTCAGACCAAACGTCAGAATGGAGGAAGAAATGTGATCCAAGTAACTTCAATGTGGAATGATTGTTGGTGCCAGATGGGGTGGTTTGAGTATCTCAGAAACTGCTGACCACCTGGGATTTTTACACACAACAGTCTCTAGAGTTTACAGAGAGTGGTGCAAGAAGCAAGAAAAAACGTCCAGTGAGCGGCAGTTCTGCGGGTAAGAATGCCTTGTTAATGAGAGAGGTCGGGTGAGAACGGTCAGGTAGGAGAGTGCCAGTAACTCAGATAACCACACGGGACAATAGAAGTGTGCAGAAGAGCGTCTGAGAACGCACAGCGCGTCGGATCTCAGTGGAAAGACTACAGCGGTGGAAAACTACTCCGGGTTCGATCCGGTACCGAATAAAGTGGCCACTGAGCGTAATACGTCGCGGCAGCACAGTGCAAGATACGAAAAATACCATAACTTACAATAAATATGAAAAAAATAAAGTACAAGAAGAAAACAAAGTAGTGAAGTTCGTGTTCAGAGCCCCCCGCCCCCATTCGAAAACAGCAAGCACCTTGTTCAGTCTGCTGAGGAACGCATTCGGCCACCCGCAGGACCGCGTCCAGTTCCCGCTCCAACATTTCCCTAAACCTCGTCATGAGCGCGGGAGGACAGCCCACCTATCTCTCTCTCTCTCCCCCCGGTATCACGGTGAAGCAGGCACCGGCAGCGGGCTCCCTTTAACAGCTGCCGCTAATCGTTCAATTAACACCGAGCTGCGAATTCCGGGTCAGGCGCTGCGCACCGGCCACCGCTGAGGATTTATAAAGCAACACCCATCCAAGTTGCTGGTGAACGCAGCAGGCCAGGCAGCATCTCTAGGAAGGGGTGCAGTTGACGTTTCAGGCCGAGACCCTTCGTCAGGACTACCCTGAAACGTCGACTGCACCTCTTCCTAGAGATGCTGCCTGGCCTGCTGCGTTCACCAGCAACTTTGATGTGTGTTGCTTGAGTTTCCAGCATCTGCAGAATTCCTGTTGTTTGAGGATTTATAAGGAGTGGGTCAGGTTGCAATCGAAGTATTGTGAGCAGTCTTGGCCTCCTTCCCTCAGAAAGGGCTTGCCAGTATCAGTCTAGAGGAGGTATGTGAGAATTATCCTGGGAATGAAAGGGTTAAAGTATGAGGATTATCCCGGGAATGAATGGGTTAAAGTATGAGGCGCAGTTGATGGCTCTGGGCCTGGGGTTTAGAGGAATGAGGGGGGATCTCACGGAAACCTATCGAATATTGAAAGGCCTAGATGGAGTGGATGTGCAGAGGATGTTTGCAATAGAGAGGGAGTCTGGGAACAGAGCATACAGCCTCAGATATCCATTTAGAACAGAGATGAGGAGGAATGAAGCCCTTTGGGTGGAGGATCTGGGGAATTCATTGTCACAGGTGGCTGTGGAGGACAAGTCATCATGTATATTTAAACTGGAGGTTGATAGGTTCTCGATTTGTAAGGGTGTCAAAGCTTACTGGAGAAGGCAGGAGAGTGGGGATGAGAGGGATAATATATCAGCCATGCAGACATCAGCAGAGCAGACTCGATGGGCCAAATGGCCTAATTCTGCTCCCATGTTTTATGGTCTTCTAGACTGTGGGGATAGATTTTGGAAGATATTGGTCCCAGCACCCACACCACTGTGTCCTCCACCCCAGGGTGCAATGTCCACACCCCAGGTACCCAGCACCCACATGCATTGTTAACCACCCTGTTAACACTGGCTGGGTTTGCAGGAATGAATTCTGAGTAGAGTCACGTTTTATCATCGTGTGTTATTATCCTGTGTCAATATTTGCACTTGAAGCTCAGCAAACCATTTACATGTTCTGTATTTACCTCTTCACTGTCAAGTTCCCTGGGCTTGTATCCCAGACCTCCTCTTCCTCTGATCCTAACCAGAGTGCCAGCCTCAGCCGCTTCTCAGAATCGGAATAAGGTCTAATACCACTGGCACTTGTCATGAAATGTATCCTTGTGTGGCTGCAGTACGGTGCAATGCATAATGCTTAAAACTTTAAAATTACAATCAGAAATGTACAATATCCAGTGGGTTTCAGTTAATTGGGACACATTGGGATCAGTACATTTTGACCCAGTTAAGCAGCTGTCCCAATTAGCCAAAGTTTCATGGAAATAGTTAAAAAGGTAAAAAAAAAAGACAAACAGTAACAAAGAATGTATTTACATGAAATACAGAACAAATTGGAACATCACCATCAGTACTATAAAACTGTGTATTAGTTCCTAATGGTTAATAATGAAGGAATTCATCCAGTGCACACAATGAACAAAATCAGCATCGACACCCAAAGGATTACCTCCAAATCTTCAGTTTCATTGAAACATTCAAGATGATCGTCGATACCTTCAAATTCTTCGTAGGCCCTAACTTGTTGAAGTAATGAAGTTACTCGCAGTCATTTCTGGCATCTCCAAGCCTAAGAGCTTGAAACCTCAGTCATCAAAACCGTTCCGACGGGTCTATCACTCACTTCTCGCCAACTATCAGTGACAAAAATCACTGCTGCTTAGGGTGCAACTGCCACTACTTCCAACCTGTTCACTCTAGGCATGGTGTAGTGTCTAACAGCCACACAGGTGTGTGCGACAGAACCCGTTCAGCCAGTCTCCTGTCCCAATTAGGTGACATAGTGTCCCAAGTGAGGAAAGGAAGTCCCAGCAATCTTGTTAATTAGGTTTTGTTCTTTCAGAGCTGTCGCACATAAACTGCTGCCCTGAATAACTGATGGCCTAATTCACCAGAATCCAGAATGTATATATACTGTATGTATAAATTAAATAACTAGCGCAGAAAGAGGGCATAAATAAGAAAAACGGAGTAGTGAGGTAGTGTTTATGGGTTCATTGTCTATTTGAGAATCTCCCTGATGAGAAGAGGCCATGTCCTGGGTGATGGGGGTCCTAAGTGATGGATGCCACCTTTATGAGGCATCATCGCCTTTTGATGATGTCCTTGATGCTGGGGAGACCAGCCAATGCCAGAGCTTGGCTGAGTTTGCATCCCTCCCCCTCATGTCTTCTCCTATCATTTCAGATCTCCCCCTCCTCCTTCCACTTTCAAATCTCTTACTATCTCTTCTTTCAGTTAGTCCTGACGAAGGGTCTCAGCCCGAAACGTCAACTGTACCTCTTCCTAGAGATGCTGCCTGGCCTGCTGCGTTCCACCAGCATTTTGTGTGTGTGTTGCTTGAATTTCCAGCATCTGCAGATCTCCTTGTGTTTGCAACTTTCTGTAGCTTTCTCCAATCCTGTGCAGTGGCCCCGCCATTCCAGATGGTCAGATGGTCTGGAACACTCCTCTGTGTTCTTTGTGACTTCCTCCTTCGAATGCAGGTCTTGATTGGCCAGCCCAGCTCTGTCCCACCACACTGTCCGTTCTCCTGCTGAGGCTTCTGTTCCAGCACAGTCAAACTGAAGCCTGTTCAGACTTTCCCTATGCCTGTAATCTAAAGCACCGCACAGACAAAATGCTGGAGGAACTCAACAAGTTCCCTGACTACACCAGCACACGCGTAAGAGCAGGGATCACTGATACCTCCTGGTGCATAAGAATCAGTTCCTTTTGCCTGCTCCACCGCCCATTTGTATCCCAGCTAACCTTCTCCCTCAACACCACCTTCCCTCAATATCCCCACACCCCTCAGTTCCCATGATGTCTAGAGTTCTATTGATCCCGGATTGAACTCCACCGCTGAACCAACACAACTGGAGAATTCCTAAGATTCACCATCCTCTGGGTGAATAAATTTCCCCTCATCCCCATCCTGAGTGGCCAACCCCTTATGCTAAGATGCTCCCAGCATCCAACCTGAAGTTTCAATGTGATCTCCTCTCATTCACAAAACACAGAACAGAACAGCACAACTCAGGCCTTTCAGCCCACAATGTTGTGCTGACCTTTTCATCTACTTTAAGATCAATCCAACCCTTCCATCACACAGCCGATTTCTCTATCATCCATTTTCCTTTCTCAGAGTCTCTGATATGTTCCTAAAGCATTGGCCTCTACCGCCACCCCAGGCAGGGCGTTCCACCTATCCACCACTCTGTAGAAAACCTACCTCTCATACCCCACTATATCTTTCTCCAATCATATTAAAATTATGCCCCCTTTAATTAGCTGTTTCCACTATGGGAACAAGTCCCCTGAACGTGCACGTCTCCCTTGTGCTGCAAACCTGCCAACCCTGTCTGTCCACTGACCTAGAGCAAGCAAATCCCTTTTTTAATGAGTCCAGAATTGTGAATTCAATAAGATCCTATGTCAGGCCCTATCAGGGGAATGCCCCCTTCGCTCTGTAATCAAACTCTCTCACGATAACAGCCAGCAATCAGAATTAGGGTTATTATCATTGACATACTGTATGTTGTGAAATTTGTTGTCTTCCTGCAGCAGTGCAATACAAGACATAAAAGTTGCTTCAAATTCCAATAAGAATATATATTTAATAAAATGTGCAAAAAGAGGCCAAAAGGCCTGTTTCTGTGCTGTAATCTTTCTATGGTTTGTTTTGGTCCAGGTGCAGGTCAGTGGGACTAGGCAGAAAAAATGGTTCGGCACAGCCAAGAAGGGCCAAAGGGCCTGTTTCTGTGCTATAATCTTTCCATGGTTTCTTTCTAAGAGAACAAAATAGGTGCAGCTCATCGATTTGTGGACCATTCAGAAATATGATGGAGGAGGGGAGAAATTCTTCCTAATATGTTGAGTGTGTGTCTTCAGGCTCCCGTACCTCCTCCCTGATGGTAGCAATGAGAAGAGGGGACGTCCTGAATGCTGAGGGTCCTTTACACAGTAATGGATTCTGCCTTTTAGAGGCATCGCCTTTGGAAGATGTCCTTGATGCTGGGGAGGCTGGTACCCATGGTGGAGCTGGCTGACTTTGTAAGCCTTGGCAATTTTTTTCCAATTTTGTGCTTTTGTGTCAACATCCCCTCTAATTTTTTTTTACAGCCCTGCAGACTGACCATTGCTCTGAGCAGGAACATTTTAACATGACCTGAAAACTGCACGGCACTTTCAGTGGTTAATTTTGTAATAGGCAGACTATGAATACTTGGAATGATCATTGAATACTCACATACTTTTGATTTTATTTATTTGTTGAAGGGTGCAGTGAAATGCAGTACAACAAAGAAAATTTCATGTTTTGCAAACATTTTCTCATCTGTCTTTATTGTAGCCGTGCAGCAACAAATGCTAGCGTGCAGGAGCATTTCGGCCACACACCCACGCAGCTGAGAGGGAACAGTGACTGGCCCCTCCATTACCAGCCACCAATGTCTCCCGGGCCCAACATACTGATGCAATTACTGTACACAGAAGGCACGACAGTAGCTATGTTTCATTAGGAGCTTCAGGAGACTGGGTATGTCTTCAAAGACTTTTGTAACTTTTTACAGATGTATCATGCAGAGTGTTCTGCCTGGCTGCATCGCTGTCTGGTACGGAGGGACCACTGCACAGGATTGGAAAACGCTGCAGACAATTGTGAACTCAGCCAGATCCATCCTGGGTGCCAGCCTCCCCAGCAGCGAGGACATCTTCAAAAGGCAATGCCTCAAAAGAGAAGCATCCAGCACCGAGATTTTCACCTCTTCTCATTTTTACCACCAGAGAGGAGGTACAGGGGTCTGAGACACACACTCAACATTTCAGGCACAGCGTCTTGCTCTCTGCCGTCAGGTTTCTGAATGCATAATGAGCCCATGAACACTGCCTCAGTACATTAACTTCTTTTACTCTCTCTTTGCATTGCTTACTTCATGTAATTATAAACTGTATATGTATAAAAATACTGTAATTTATATATTTTTCATTATTACAGTATGTATTGCAGAGTACTGCTGCCACAAAACAACATATGCCAGTGATTCTGATTTTGGGTGGTGATGCTGGCTCCTTTCTGCCAAGCGACTGATGTGTCTGTCAATGGGTGGGTCCCAAACCGCGGTCCCTGCCGAACCCGCCAGCCAGTCCTCCTCAACCCGAACAAGCCCCAACTCCCACTCTGTCGGGAACATTTCCCTGTCCCTGACACTACGTTACCCCAGCACACCGGCTCCAGCCCCCAGCGTGGGACCTTACCCAAAGTTATCACCTTGTCACGCCTCACCTCATCCCCTCCACACCTCACCCATCCTCACCACTACCCCTCACCTCATCCCTCCTCACCTCATCCCCTCACCTCATCCCTCCTCACCTCACCCATTCTCACCACTACCCCTCACCTCATCCCCTCACCTCATCCCTCCTCACCTCACCCATTCTCACCACTACCCCTCACCTCATCCCTCCTCACCTCATCCCCTCCACACCTCACCTATCCTCACCACTATCTCCTCACATCATCCCTCCTTACCTCACCCATCCTCACCACTATCCCCTCACCTCATCCTTCCTCACCTCATTCATCCTCACCACTATCCCCTCACATCGCTCCTCACCTCACCCATCCTCACCACTACCCCCTCAACTCATCCCCTCACCTCATCCCTCCTCGCATCCCTCCTTACGTCACCCATCCTCACCACTACACCCTCACCTCATCCCTCCTCACCTCATCCCCTCAACTCATCCCTCCTCGCCTCATCGCCTCACCTCATCCCTCCTCACCTCACACATCCTCACACCACTATCCCCTCACCTCATCCCTCCTTACCTCACCCATCCTCACCACTACCCCTCACCTCATCCCTCCTCACCTCATCCCCTCACCTCATCCCTCCTCACCTCACCCATTCTCACCACTACCCCTCACCTCATCCCTCCTCACCTCATCCCCTCCACACCTCACCTATCCTCACCACTATCTCCTCACATCATCCCTCCTTACCTCACCCATCCTCACCACTATCCCCTCACCTCATCCTTCCTCACCTCATTCATCCTCACCACTATCCCCTCACATCGCTCCTCACCTCACCCATCCTCACCACTACCCCCTCAACTCATCCCCTCACCTCATCCCTCCTCGCATCCCTCCTTACTTCACCCATCCTCACCACTACACCCTCACCTCATCCCTCCTCACCTCATCCCCTCAACTCATCCCTCCTCGCCTCATCGCCTCACCTCATCCCTCCTCACCTCACACATCCTCACACCACTATCCCCTCACCTCATCCCTCCTTACCTCACCCATCCTCACCACTATCCGCTCACCTCATCCCTCCTCACCTCACCCATCCTCACCACTATCCCCTCACCTCATCCCTCCTCACCTCACCCATCCTCACCACTATCCCCTCACCTCATCCCTCCTCACCTCACCCATCCTCACCACTACCCCTCACATCATCCCTCCTCACCTCATCCCCTCACCTCATCCCTCCTCACCTCACCCATTCTCACCACTACCCCTCACCTCATCCCTCCTCACCTCATCCCCTCCACACCTCACCTATCCTCACCACTATCTCCTCACATCATCCCTCCTTATCTCACCCATCCTCACCACTATCCCCTCACCTCATCCTTCCTCACCTCATTCATCCTCACCACTATCCCCTCACATCGCTCCTCACCTCACCCATCCTCACCACTACCCCCTCAACTCATCCCCTCACCTCATCCCTCCTCGCATCCCTCCTTACTTCACCCATCCTCACCACTACACCCTCACCTCATCCCTCCTCACCTCATCCCCTCAACTCATCCCTCCTCGCCTCATCGCCTCACCTCATCCCTCCTCACCTCACACATCCTCACACCACTATCCCCTCACCTCATCCCTCCTTACCTCACCCATCCTCACCACTATCCGCTCACCTCATCCCTCCTCACCTCACCCATCCTCACCACTATCCCCTCACCTCATCCCTCCTCACCTCACCCATCCTCACCACTATCCCCTCACCTCATCCCTCCTCACCTCACCCATCCTCACCACTATCCCCTCACCTCATTCCTCCTCACCTCACCCATCCTCACCACTACCCCCTCACCCTACTCACCCCTCAACTCATCCCTCCTCACCTCACCCATCCTCACCACTATCCCCTCACCTCATCCCTCCTCACCTCACTCATCCTCACCACTATCCCCTCACCTCATCCCTCCTCACCTCACCCATCCTCACCACTATCCCCTCACCTCATCCCTCCTCACCTCACCCATCCTCACCACTATCCCCTCACCTCATTCCTCCTCACCTCACCCATCCTCACCACTACCCCCTCACCCTACTCACTCCTCACCTCATCCCTCCTCACCTCACCCATCCTCACCACTAGCCCCTCACCCTACTCCCTCCTCACCTCATCCCTCCTCGCCTCACCCATCGTCACCACTATCCCCTCACCTCATCCCTCTTCACCTCACCCATCCTCACCACTACCCCCTCACCCTACTCCCTCCTCACCTCATCCCTCCTCGCCTCACCCATCCTCATGACTAGCCCCTCACCTCATCCCTCCTCACCTCATCCCTCCTCGCCTCATCCCTCCTCGCCTCACCCATCCTCACCACTAGCCCCTCACCTCATCCATCCTCACCTCACCCATCCTCACCACTATCCCCTCACATCCCTCCTCACCTCACCCATCCTCACCACTAACCCCTCACCTCATCCCTCCTCACCTCATCCCCTCACCTCATCCCTCCTCACCTCATCACCTCACCTCATCCCTCCTCACCTCATCCATCCTCACCACTAACCCCTCACCTCACTCCCTCATCACCTCATCCCTCCTCACCTCACCCATCCTCACCACTATCCCCTCACCTCATCCCTCCTCAGCTCACCCATCCTCACCACTATCCCCCACCTCATCTCTCCTCACCTTACTCATCCTTGCACCACTATCCCCTCACCTCATCCCTCCTCACATCACCCATCCTCACCACTATCCCCTCACCTCATCCCTCCTCAACTCACCCATCCTCACCACTACCCCTCACCTGATTCCTCCTCACCTCATCCCCTCATCTCATTCCTCCTCACCTCACCCATCCTCACCACTACCCCATCACCTCATCCCTCCTCACCTCATCCCCTCACCTCATCCCTCCATGCCTCATCCCCTCACCTCATTCCTCCTCACCTCACCCATCCTCACCACTACCACCTCACATCCCTCCTTACCTCAGCCATCCTCACCACTATCCCCTCACCTCATCCCTCCTCACCTCACCCATCCTCACCACTACCCCCTCACCTCACTCCCTCATCACCTCATCCCTCCTCACCTCACCCATCCTCACCACTATCCCCTCACCTCATCTCTCCTCACCTCATCTCTCCTCACCTCACCCATCCTCGCAGCACTATCCCCTCACCTCATCCCTCCTCACATCACCCATCCTCACCACTATCCCCTCACCTCATCCCTCCTCAACTCACCCATCCTCACCACTACCCGTCACCTCATCCCCTCATCTCATTCCTCCTCACCTCACCCATCCTCACCACTATCCCCTCATCTCATCCCTCCTCACCTCACCCATCCTCACACCACTATCCCCTCACATCCCTCCTTACCTCACCCATCCTCACCTCTATCACCTCACCTCATCCCTCGTCACCTCACCCATCCTCACCACTACCCCATCACCTCATCCCTCCTTGCCTCATCCCCTCACCTCATCCCTCCTTGCCTCATCCCCTCACCTCATTCCTCCTCACCTCACCCATCCTCACCACTACCCCCTCACCCTACTCCCTCCTCACCTCATCAATTCTCACCTCACCCATCCTCACCACTAGCCCCTCACCTCATCCCTCCTCACCTCACCCTTCCTCACCACTACCCCCTCACCCTACTCCCTCCTCACCTCATCCCTCCTCGCCTCACCCATCCTCATGACAGGCCCTTCACCTCATCCCTCCTCACCTCATCCTTCCTCGCCTCACCCATCCTCACCACTAGCCCCTCACCTCATCTCACCTCAACCATCCTCACCTCATCCCTCCTCACCTCACCCATCCTCACCACTATCCCCTCACATCCCTCCTTACCTCACCCATCCTCACCACTACCCCCTCACCTCACTCTCTCATCACCTCATCCCTCCTCACCTCACCCATCCTCACCACTATCCCCACACCTCATCCCTCCTCAGCTCACCCATCCACACCACTATCCCCTCACCTCATCTCTCCTCACCTCACCCATCCTCGCACCACTATCCCCTCACCTCATCCCTCCTCACATCACCCATCCTCACCACTATCCCCTCACCTCATCCCTCCTCAGCTCACCCATCCTCACCACTATCCCCCACCTGATCCCTCCTCACCTCATCCCCTCATCTCATTCCTCCTCACCTCACCCATCCTCACCACTATCCCCTCACCTCATCCCTCGTCACCTCACCCATCCTCACCACTACCCCATCACCTCATCCCTCCTCACCTCATCCCCTCACCTCATCCCTCCATGCCTCATCCCCTCACCTCATTCCTCCTCACCTCACCCATCCTCACCACTACCACCTCACATCCCTCCTTACCTCAGCCATCCTCACCACTATCCCCTCACCTCATCCCTCCTCACCTCACCCATCCTCACCACTACCCCCTCACCTCACTCCCTCATCACCTCATCCCTCCTCACCTCACCCATCCTCACCACTATCCCCTCACCTCATCTCTCCTCACCTCACCCATCCTCGCAGCACTATCCCCTCACCTCATCCCTCCTCACATCACCCATCCTCACCACTATCCCCTCACCTCATCCCTCCTCAACTCACCCATCCTCACCACTACCCGTCACCTCATCCCCTCATCTCATTACTCCTCACCTCACCCATCCTCACCACTATCCCCTCATCTCATCCCTCCTCACCTCACCCATCCTCACACCACTATCCCCTCACATCCCTCCTTACCTCACCCATCCTCACCACTATCACCTCACCTCATCCCTCGTCACCTCACCCATCCTCACCACTACCCCATCACCTCATCCCTCCTTCCCTCATCCCCTCACCTCATCCCTCCTTGCCTCATCCCCTCACCTCATTACTCCTCACCTCACCCATCCTCACCACTACCCCCTCACCCTACTCCCTCCTCACCTCATCCCTCCTCACCTCACCCATCCTCACCACTAGCCCCTCACCTCATCCCCTCCTCACCTCACCCCTTCCTCACCACTACCCCCTCACCCTACTCCCTCCTCACCTCATCCCTCCTCGCCTCACCCATCCTCATGACTAGCCCTTCACCTCATCCCTCCTCACCTCATCCCTCCTCGCCTCACCCATCCTCACCACTAGCCCCTCACCTCATCTCACCTCAACCATCCTCACCTCATCCCTCCTCACCTCACCCATCCTCACCACTATCCCCTCACATCCCTCCTTACCTCACCCATCCTCACCACTACCCCCTCACCTCACTCCCTCATCACCTCATCCCTCCTCACCTCACCCATCCTCACCACTATCCCCTCACCTCATCCCTCCTCAGCTCACCCATCCTCACCACTATCCCCCTCACCTCATCTCTCCTCACCTCACCCATCCTCGCACCACTATCCCCTCACCTCATCCCTCCTCACATCACCCATCCTCACCACTGTCCCCTCACCTCATCCCTCCTCAACTCACCCATCCTCTCCACTACCCCTCACCTCATCCCTCCTCACCTCTCCCCTCATCTCATTCCTCCTCACCTCACCCATTCTCACCACTATCCCCTCACCTCATCCCTCGTCACCTCACCCATCCTCACCACTACCCCCTCACCTCATCCCTCCTCACCTCATCCCCTCACCTCATCCCTCCTTGCCTCATCCCCTCACCTCATTCCTCCTCACCTCACCCATCCTCACCACTACACCCTCACACTAGTCCCTCCTCACCTCATCCCTCCTCACCTCACCCATCCTCACCACTAGCCCCTCAACTCATCCCTCCTCACCTCACCCTCACCACTACACCCTCACCTTACTCCCTCCTCACCTCATACCTCCTCGCCTCACCCATCCTCAAGACTAGCCCCTCACCTCATCCCTCCTCACCTCACCCATCCTCACTACTACCCCCTCACCTCATTCCCTCCTCGCTTCATCCCTCCTCACCTCACCCATCCTCACCACTAGCCCCTCACCTCATCTCACCTCACCCATCCTCACCACTATCCCCTCACCTCATCCCTCCTCACCTCATCCCCTCACCTCATCCCTCCGCACCTCATCACCTCACCTCATCCCTCCTCACCTCACCCATCCTCACACCACGATCCCCTCACATCCCCTCCTTACCTCACCCATCCTCACCACTATCCCCTCACCTCACCCCTCCTCACCTCACACATCGTCACCACTACCCCCCTCACCTCACTCCCTCATCACCTCATCCCTCCTCAACTCACCTATCCTCACCACTATGCCTCACCTCATCCCTCCTCACCTCATCCCTCCTCACCTCACCCATCCTCACCACTATCCCCTCACCTCATCTCGCCTCACCTCACCCATCCTCGCACCACTATCCCCTCACCTCATCCCTCCACACATCACCCATCCTCACCACTATCCCCTCACCTCATCCCTCCTCAACTCACCCATCCTCACCACTACCCCTCACCTCATCCCTCCTCACCTCATCCCTCCTCACCTCACCCATCCTCACCACTATCCCCTCACCTCATCTCTCCTCACCTCACCCATCCTCGCACCACTATCCCCTCACCTCATCCCTCCACACATCACCCATCCTCACCACTATCCCCTCACCTCATCCCTCCTCAACTCACCCATCCTCACCACTATCCCTCACCTCATCCCTCCTCACCTCATCTCTCCTCACCTCACCCAACCTCGCACCAGTATCCCCCTCACCTCATCCCTCCACACATCACCCATCCTCACCACTATCCCCTCACCTCATCCCTCCTCAACTCACCCATCCTCACCACTACCACTCACCTCATCCCTCCTCACCTCAACCCCTCATCTCATTCCTCCTCACCTCACCCATCCTCACCACTATCCCCTCACCTCATCCCTCATCACCTCACCCATCCTCACACCACTATCCCCTCACCTCATCCCTCCTTGCCTAATCCCCTCACCTCATTCCTCATCAATTCAACCATCCTCACACCACTATCCCCTCACCTCATCCCTCCATACCTCACCCATCCTCACCACTATCCCCTCACCTCATCTCTCCTCACCTCACCCATCCTCACCACTATCCCCTCACCTTATCCCTCCTCACCTCATCCCTCCTCACCTCACCCATCCTCACCACTACCCCCCTCTCCCTACTCCCTCCTCACCTCATCCCTCCTCGACTCACCCATCGTCACCAATACCCCTCACCTCATCCCTCCTCACCTCACCCTTCCTCACCTCTACCCCCTCACCCTACTCCCTCCTCACCTCATCCCTCCTCGCCTCACCCATCCTCATGACTAGCCCTTCACCTCATCCCTCCTCACCTCATCCCTCCTCGCCTCACCCATCCTCACCACTAGCCCCTCACCACATCTCACCTCAACCAACCTCACCTCATCCCTCCTCACCTCACCCATCCTCACCACTATCCCCTCACATCCCTCCTTACCTCACCCATCCTCACCACTACCCCCTCACCTCACTCCATCATCACCTCATCCCTCCTCACCTCACCCATCCTCACCACTATCCCCTCACCTCATCCCTCCTCAGCTCACCCATCCTCACCACTATCCCCTCACCTCATCTCTCCTCACCTCACCCATCCTCGCACCACTATCCCCTCACCTCATCCCTCCGCACATCACCCATCCTCACCACTATCCCCTCACCTCATCCCTCCTCAACTCACCCATCCTCACCACTACCCCTCACCTCATCCCTCCTCACCTCTCCCCTCATCTCATTCCTCCTCACCTCACCCATTCTCACCACTATCCCCTCACCTCATCCCTCGTCACCTCACCCATCCTCACCACTACCCCATCACCTCATCCCTCCTTGCCTCATCCCCTCACCTCATTCCTCCTCACCTCACCCATCCTCACCACTACACCCTCACCCTAGTCCCTCCTCACCTCATCCCTCCTCACCTCACCCATCCTCACCACTAGCCCCTCACCTCATCCCTCCTCACCTCACCCTCACCACTACCCCCTCACCCAACTCCCTCCTCACCTCCTCCCTCCTCGCCTCATCTATCCTCACCACTATCCCCACACCTCATCCCTCCTCACCTCACCCATCCTCACCACTACCCCCTCACCTTACTCCCTCCTCACCTCATCCCTCCTCGCCTCACCCATCCTCAAGACTAGCCCCTCACCTCATCCCTCCTCACCTCACCCATCCTCACTACTACCCCCTCACCTCATTCCCTCCTCACTTCATCCCTCCTCACCTCACCCATCCTCACCACTAGCCCCTCACCTCATCTCACCTCACCCATCCTCACCACTATCCCCTCACCTCATCCCTCCTCACCTCATCCCCTCACCTCATCCCTCCTCACCTCATCACCTCACCTCATCCCTCCTCACCTCACCCATCCTCACACCACTATCCCCTCACATCCCTCCTTACCTCACCCATCCTCACCACTATCCCCTCACCTCACCCCTCCTCACCTCACACATCGTCACCACTACCCCCCTCACCTCACTCCCTCATCACCTCATCCCTCCTCAACTCACCTATCCTCACCACTACGCCTCACCTCATCCCTCCTCACCTCATCCCTCCTCACCTCATCCCTCCTCACCTCACCCATCCTCACCACTATCCCCTCACCTCATCTCTCCTCACCTCACCCATCCTCGCACCACTATCCCCTCACCTCATCCCTCCACACATCACCCATCCTCACCACTATCCCGCTCACCTCATCCCTCCTCAACTCACCCATCCTCACCACTACCCCTCACCTCATCCCTCCTCACCTCATCCCTCCTCACCTCACCCATCCTCACCACTATCCCCTCACCTCATCTCTCCTCACCTCACCCATCCTCGCACCACTATCCCCTCACCTCATCCCTCCACACATCACCCATCCTCACCACTATCCCCTCACCTCATCCCTCCTCAACTCACCCATCTTCACCACTATCCCTCACCTCATCCCTCCTCACCTCATCTCTCCTCACCTCACCCAACCTCGCACCACTATCCCCTCACCTCATCCCTCCACACATCACCCATCCTCACCACTATCCCCTCACCTCATCCCTCCTCAACTCACCCATCCTCACCACTACCCCTCACCCTCATCCCTCCTCACCTCAACCCCTCATCTCATTCCTCCTCACCTCACCCATCCTCACCACTATACCCTCACCTCATCCCTCATCACCTCACCCATCCTCACACCACTATCCCCCTCACCTCATCCCTCCTTGCCTCATCCCCTCACCTCATCCCTCATCAATTCACCCATCCTCACACCACTATCCCCTCACCTCATCCCTCCATACCTCACCCATCCTCACCACTATCCCCTCACCTCATCTCTCCTCACCTCACCCATCCTCACCACTATCCCCTCACCTTATCCCTTCTCACCTCATCCCTCCTCACCTCACCCATCCTCACCACTACCCATTCACCTCACTCCCTCTCACCTCATCCCTCCTCACCTCACCCATCCACACCACTATCCCCTCACCTCATTCCTCCTCACCTCACCCATCCTCACCACTATCCCCTCACCTCATCCCTTCTCAACTCATCCGTCCTCACCTCACACATCCTCACACCACCCCCCCACACCTCACTCCCTCTCACCTCATCCCTCTCACCTCATCCATCCTCATAATTATCCCCTCACCTCATCCCTCCTCACCTCACCCATCCTCACCACTATCCCCTCACGTCATCCCTCCTCACCTCACCCATCCTCACCACTACCCCCTCACCTCATCTCTCCTCACCTCATCCCTCCTCACCTCACCCATCCTCACCACTACCCCCTCACTCTACTCCCTCCTCACCTCATCCCTCCTCACCACTACACTCTCACCTCACTCCCTCCTCACCTCATCCCTCCTCGCCTCACCCATCCTCACCACTATCCCCTCACATCCCTCCTCACCTCACCCATCCTCACCACTACTCCCTCACCTCATTCCTCCTCACCTCAACCCCTCACCTCATCCCTCCTCACCTCATCACCTCACCTCATCCCTCCTCACCTCACCCATCCTCACACCACTATTCCCCTCAGATCCATCCTTACCTCACCCATCCTCACCACTATCCCCTCACCTCATTTCTCCTCACCTCACCCATCCTCACGACTATCCCCTCACCTCTTCTCACCTCACCCATCTTCACCACTATCCTCTCACCTCATCCCTCCTCACCTCATCCCTCCTCAACTCACCCATCCTCACCACTACACCCTCACCTCACTCCCTCATCACCTCATCCCCTCCACACCTCACCTATCCTCACCACAATCTCCTCACCTCATCCCTCCTTACCTCACACATCCTCACACCACTATCCCCTCACCTCATCCCTCCTTACCTCACCCATCCTCACCACTATCCCCTCACCTCATCCCTCCTCACCTCACCAATCCTCACCACTATCCCCTCACCTCATCCCTCCTCACCTCACCCATCCTCACGACTATCCCCTCACCTCATCCCTCCTCACCTCATCCCTCCTCACCTCATCCCTCCTCACCTCACCCATCCTCACCACTATCCCCTCACCTCATCTCTCCTCACCTCACCCATCCTCGCCACCACTATCCCCTCACCTCATCCCTTCTCACCTCACCCCATCCTCACCACTATCCCCTCACCTCATCCCTCCTTAACTCACCCATCCTCACAACTTCCCCTCACCTCACCCCTCCTCACCTCATCCCCTCATCTCATTCCTCCTCACCTCACCCATCCTCACCATTATCCCCTCACATCATCCCTCGTCACCTCACCCATCCTCACCACTACCCCCATCACCTCATCCCTCCTCACCTCATCCGCTCACATCATCCCTCTTCGCCTCATCCCTCCTCACCTCACCCATCCTCACCACTATCCCCTAACCTCATCCCTCTCACCTCACCCTTCCTGACCACTACCCCCCTCGCCTCATCCCTCCTTACCTCATCCCCTCACCTCATCCCACCTCACCTCATCCCCTCACTTCATCCCTCATCAATTCACCCATCCTCACACCACTATCCCCTCACCTCATCCCTCCTTGCCTCACCCATCCTAACCACTATCCCCTCACCTCATCCCTCCTCACCTCACCCATCCTCACCACTACCCCCTCACCTCATCCCCTCACCTCATCCCTCTTTGCCTCATCCCTCCTCACCTCACCCATCCTCACCACTATCTCCTAACCTCATCCCTCTCACTTCACCCTTCCTGACCACTACCCCCTCACCTCATCCCTCCTTACCTCATCCCCTCACCTCATCCCACCTCACCTCATCCCCTCACTTCATGCCTCATCAATTCACCCATCCTCACACCACTATCCCCTCACCTCATCCCTCCTTACCTCACCCATCCAAACCACTATCCCCTCACCTCATCCCTCCTCACCTCACCCATCCTCACCACAACCCCTCACCTCATCCCTTCTCAACTCATCCCTCCGCACCTCACTCATCCTCACCACTACCCACTCCCCTCACTCCCTCTCACCTCATCCCTCCTCACCTCACCCATCCACACCACTATCCCCTCACCTCATCCCTCCTCACCTCACCCATCCTCACCACTATCCCCTCACCTCATACTTCCTCACGTCACCCATCCTCACCACTATCCCCTACCTCATCCCTTCTCACTTCATCCATCTTCAACTCATCCCTCCTCACCTCACCCATCCACACCACTATCCCCTCACCTCATCCCTCCTCACCTCACCCATCCTCACCATTATCCCCTCAACTCATCCTCCTCACCTCACCCATCCTCACCACTACCCCCTCACCTCATCCCTCCTCACCTCATCCCCTCACCTCATCCCTCTTCGCCTCATCCCTCCTCACCTCACCCATCCTCACCACTATCCCCTAACCTCATCCCTCTCACCTCACCCTTCCTGACCACTACCCACTCATCTCATCCCCCCTTACCTCATACCCTGACCTCATCCCTCCTCACCTCATCGCCTCACCTCATCCCTCCTCACCTCACCCATCCTCACACCACTATCCCCTCACCTCATCCCTCCTTACCTCACCCATCCTCACCACTATCCCCTCACCTCATCTCTCCTTACCTCACCCATCCTCACCACTACCCCCTCAAGTCATCCCTCCTCACGTCATCCCCTCATCTCATCCCTCCTTGCCTCATCCCCTCACCTCGTCCCTCCTCACCTCACCCATCCTCACCACTAGCCCCTGACCTCATCTCGCCTCACCCATCCTCACCACTATCCCCTGACCTCATCCCTCCTCACCTCACCCATCCTCACCACTACCCCCTCAACCTACTCCCTCCTCAGCTCATCCCTCCTCACCTCACCCATCCTCACCACCTGCCCCTCACCTCATCCCTCCTCACCTCACCCATCCTCCCCACTACCCCCTCACCTTATCCCTCCACACCACATCCCCTCACCTCACTCCCTCCCCAGCTCATCCCCTCACCTCATCCCTCCACACCTCATTCCTCCTCACCTCACCCATCCTCACCACTAGCCCCTCACCGCATCTCACCTCACCCATCCT